>NC_052963.1:2669002-2969002 GCF_013358895.1 Oreochromis aureus | reverse complement strand
TCATGTGCACCATTTACCTGCACCGGGAGAGGTTTAGTAGTGGTGAGGATCACTTCTCTGCACTGGTTCAACCTCTCACCATGACCTCCAACCTGAAGAGTAGCCTACACACACACACACACACACACACACACACACACACACACACACACACACACACACTTAGAACAACTTGAGTTCAGACTGCATGGAATACAGTGCCTTTACACAACACTCCAACTTATGGTGGAAGTTTCAAATCACTAAGTCCAATTAAAGCTACTATTAAAGAGCTCCGCATCAATTTTTCAAAACCTGCTTCATTTGTACAACATAATAATAATTATGTAATAATCAAGATATATCTTTGCTTCTATCAGAAAACGTAAACAGAAAAAGCTAAATGTAGACCTGTCCCATCTAAGTGAAACTAAGTTCAACCAGGAGGTTCTACCTGTCTGCATTTTCCAGGAAGCACTGAAACATCTGCAGCCCACAACAAACATACCAGCTGGTTAACTAGTGAGTTTAAATTGGCCATAGAGCTGAATTCAAGCATGAATAGCAGCCTCTGATAATAAAATAAATACATCAACAAGAAAATAACTTGACGTTGACGTATGAGGTCAGAGGAGAATGGGCAGACTGCTTCGAGTTGATTGGAAGGCAAGAGTATAAATGACCACATGTTACAACCAAGGATACATAAGAGCATCTCTGAATGCACAACACATAGAACCTTGAAGCAGACGGGCTATAGTAGCAGAACACACCTTTTGCCCCTCTATCAACCAAGAACAGGAAGTTGAGTATACAGTTTACAAAGGCAACACTGGACAGCCAGACTGGAAAACGATGCCTGGCATGATGAGTGATGACAGAATTTGGTGTAAAGAACAAAGAGCACAGTTCCATCCTGCCTGGTATAAACTGTTCAAGCTGCTGCTGGTACATATCCGCGGGGCGACTGTGGCTCAGGGGGTTGGGAAGCGCATCTGTAACCGGAAGGTCGCCGGTTCAATCCCCGGCCTTTCTATCCTGGCCTTTCTGTCCTGGTCGTTGTGTCCTTGGGCAAGACACTTTACCCTACCGCCTACTGGTGATGGCCAGAGGGGCCGATGGCGCGATATGGCAGCCTCGCTTCTGTCAGTCTGCCCCAGGGCAGCTGTGGCTACAACTGTAGCTGCCTCCACCGGTGTGTGAATGTGAGAGTGAATGAATAGTGGCATTGTAAAGCGCTATATAAATCCAATCCATTATTAGTGTGAATGCTTGTAAAAGCATTCACAGTATTGTTGTTGTAATCTTTATTATTATTTTTTTTATATCATCTTCCGTACGTTTTTTGAAGTCCTACTCCTTCAAAACCGTTCAACTTAGAAAAACCATTCAAACACCGTTAGATTCCTCTTCTTTAGGACATGACTGCTTCTATTTTTCTCATTTTTAACATTTATATTTTTAATTTTATTCAACTTTTTTCAACAAAAATTTCCCATGTATTTCAATGGGGAGACCCTTCAAATCCTCATTCAACTTACTCATTTTTAAACTCCTACTACTTCCACATACGTTGACATAGAGCCACCATTCAAACTTTAAAATGAAGACAAGACATTCAACTATTCAACTTGTATTTATCTTTTCAATATCTATTATACTTTTTCTTCAGTTCCAGTTTAAGTTTCATCCTTTTTTTCAGCTGTTTCAGAGTTTATAATGGGTGTGTATGGGACGGAATGTTGGGGCTAGAGTGAGACAGCTCAACTGGTAGAGTGAGAGGAGACGGGGAATTAATCTTACAATCTTTTCTGAAAACTGCTGTTGTGTCCGCAGCGTTTTCTCATTTACAATTAAAACATTTTCAGCTATTTTCCAAATTCTGTGTGGATGTCAGCTTTTAGCAGTTCTGCATTTTTGTTTTCAGGTGAAAATTTCTGTATTTTTCATCTCATTCAACATTTTTAACTTAAAATTCAGCAATTAATTCATTTCAGTGCATACATTCAGATTCAAGCATTCACACTGCAGTTTCTTCAGAAAATGCACTTTCTAGTTATTATTATATCCCCTCACCACCCTTTGGGTCCCAAGTTCCAAACAAGCATTGTTTAAACTCCACAGCCTGCCAGAGTATTGTTGCTGACCACGGGTTCCTCAAACATGAAGGTGAGTTCACTGTACTCAGACAGACCCACAGCACTTTCGTGATGTACTGAATGGGGTTTGGAATCAAGAACAGGCAGCTGACAGATCTGCAGCAGCTATGTGATGTTATCATGTAAATATGGATCAAAATCTCTGATGACTGCGCCCAGCACTTTGCTGCATCTATGTGGTACTAGCAAGGTGCACCTAATAATCTGTCATAATTCTGTAATTATGACAGATTTTTTTCAAGGTTCTGAAAATACTGTCTAAATAAGAACATGCGTTCTAAATCAAAAAACAAACTGAACACAAGACAAAGAGGCTCTCAGGTAGGAGCTGGTCATCCTCCTTTGTAACCATGGTTACCAGGACACAGAGAGAACGCCATACCAGTGAAGTCATCGTGAATCCGATAACTTCGATGTATCCGTCGTCATGGCGTTGAGGTTCAAAGTCATGATGCTCACTGGGGTTACCCCATGGTGTGGTGCCTGCACAATACCTGGGAACACAACAAGTACCATCACAAACACACAGAAACACCTGCTTCAACATGAGTTTCCAACACTGCTTTATTTGTTTGAATGAACGTTGCTCAAACACTTTCCGCTGCAACTGCAGTGATCTCTTATGATATTTACAGCTGCCCTGCTTCTCTTTATTCTGAATAGGAAATGTGCCTTTGGACCAATGTGAATCTCGCCATTAATGTAACAACACATGACAAACACAACATACTGTGCTTTTGTAACCAAAGTGCTCCTGATAGGGCTGACTTAGGATCTAGTACCCCTTTATATTTGTTAATGTTGCACACCAAGCAGCCTGACTTCCACTTTGTGTTACTAGTCACAGCTTACATAGATGGTAATGTGTACAAGTAGGAGTTTTATGTCAGTATACTGACTGACCTGGGGATGTTGAGGAAGACCAGGCACTGTAGCTTCAAGTCCTGAACCTTTGATGTTAAATCTGTTCCATCACACTGGAGGGGGAGACAAAGAGAGGAAAAGATAAACAGATGGACTTAAACTCATCAATCCCACTTTGGCATCATCGTGGAAAAAGTAACCTTCTGCCATTAAAAAGTCCTAAAATGCCAAAGAGCAGCACAAAGACTAACTGCCTCACTCAGCTGGTCCTTCCTCAAGCTTCACCTGCTGGAGTGTCCATAAACATTTGACTGGGTGTGTGCACACACTGCAGTTACCAATGATAAGTACTCTCTTGCTTGGGCCATACTCTACTGTATCTGAATACAGTTTATAAGATCTGAATTGGACAGACAGAGAGGTTTGGCTGACAGCTACTCACCACCACTTTGATGTGCTTTGACAGGTCTTTGGAGCTTCCCATCAGGAAATCTGAGAACGCCGTCTGTGTGAGACAAGCAGGAGTGCATCATGAAATCAAAGCAGGCCCTTACTCTTTGCTCACTCATTGCACCAGTCACACAGACATCACTGACTGATTAGAACAGAATTTGAAAAATGAGCAGTGGTCCTTTAAGTTGGATCATTATTAAAGAGAGATGCTTCCAACATGATTTTAAACTTCAGGGTAAACTCACCCCAGCGTAGAACATCTTATTCCTGAAACGACTGTTAAACTTCTCTGGGTTGGCCTCTAAAACAGTCACAGGCAGACAGACAAACAGTAAATGAAGCACATGCTCCTCATCCAGAGCTACCAAACAAGCCAAGTCAGAATGTGAATCTTTGTGGAGTTTGTACCTCTCGACTCATGAAATTCAAGAGTCACGTGGGCGTCAAATCCAAGGCTGAAGTAATTGTTGAAAACATCCAGAGGAAGCTGAGAGCATGCACACACACACACACACACACACACACGTTTTAAATTATCCACACTGGTTAGCTGAGTCGCATTGGTAATCCATTGCTTGAGTGTGTGTGTGTGTGTGTGTGTGTGTGTGTGTGTGTGTGTGTGTGTGTGTGTGTGTGTACTGACCTTATCAGTTTGCTGTTCATCTGGCTCAGCCCCTGCACTGTGGTTTGGTTCAACCAGGAGGTTCCACCTGTCTAGCTGGACAACTGTTCCCTCCTCCACATGAGACAGGATCTTAGACAGAGGTTCATCTGTGTAGCCCTGGAATACATTCAGGGTTGTGTAACACATACAGAAATGCACGCACAAATATACAGATATGTGACACATTTAAGGAAAATTCTGAACATTTGACCTCTACATTAAATCTGCTGCAGCGGTTCGGATTGTCTCTCTAGCAGGAAGGGTTTGTACCCATCAGGGTTCACCTTCATCATAGCATGCTTTCCAGAGTGCAAACATCCACAGAGCACAAAATTAAAATACATTAAAATTAAAAAAAAAAGCTATGGCCCTCCTGTGGTTGATTATGCACCCATGTTTAAGGCACCACCAAAATAAATTTGGGAAGAATGGTGTTCCATCCATCCAGCACTTTGCAGACACTTGTAGAATTAATGCCAAGTCAAAGGCTCACTAAAACACTTTGCATGGCTTTTTTACTTCATTCTTTACTCATCCGTAGAAATTGATTTAAAAAAAACAAAACAAAAAAACAGTTACTTCCAAAAACTGATACTGCAGCAGCTGAAACTCAGGGTTAATCCAAACCTATAAACAGACTGGAGGTAAATCTAAACGTAAGAACATGGCAGACACACAAGAGTTAGCAGATGTGATAAATGTTGATACAAAGGAGTTTGATTTCCAGCAGCCAGTGACTGGAGTCTGGATTTATTCATTTTAGCTGTGTGTGTTTCTTAGTTTATACCCACCCCTCCCCAGTTAAGGGTCCTAGCAAGGTCATTTCCTGTCCCAAGTGGTAACACAGCAACCGGAGGCTGGGGGGTTAATGCCAGTTCATCAAGACACGATAGGATCCAACCCACCTGGTTCAATACACACACACACACACACACTTAGACATATTCCTCCAGGATGTTTTCAGTCCTAAATTCTTCAGACCAGGGGACAAACTGTCCATACTGGCTGCACAGACTTCTCTCAGATGCTTCTAATTGCTGACTGAAAGCTTCTGAGAGAAGATATACACAGATTTATAAGTTTCTAATACACAACACATACAATCATATCAAGTGATGGATACATCATGCATTTTCTTCGGCTTCAGTGGCTATTTGGTTTTTTTTTTCCTGGAAAGTTTTAAATATGTTCTTTTTAGTGCTGTCAGCGTTAATCTCGTTAAAATTATGTCAACGCCATAACCGCATTAACGCGGCAAATCCCCGTTAGTGAGTTAATGCAGATTGCCCCATGCGTGGGGCTGCAAGGCGTTAACGCATTAACGAGCTAACCGTGCTAACGCCTCGATGAGCTAAACGAGCTAACCACACTAACGCGTTGACGCCGTGCAGGAAAAGAAGGGGGGAAAATAAAGAAACAAACACAAACCATTCACTCATCATCACACACACACACACACACACACACACACACACACACACACACATCGCCCTGTGTGAGACAGGGCGATACGCATTAACTCGCTAACAGAGATTTGCCGTGTTAATGCAATTATGGCGTTGACGTAATTTTAACGAGATTAACGCTGACAACACTAGTTCTTTTAAGACTGAAAACTTTTCTCATTTTATTTTAATTAATATGTTAAACCTCCTGCAGACAGCAGCTTTGAAGCCACCACTTCTGGAAAGAGAGTAAGTCTATGTCACTATACGCTTTTGTAAAGAAGAAGTGTGTGTGCAGAACGGAGATGAGAATATAATCCAGCAAAATAATTTACTTTGTAGATTTTTTCAGTAATAATCTTATAGTTGCAATACATACTATAACTGATAAACACAGACGTATTAACTCCTGCAAAGTGAAATCACTGAAAAAAGTGAGACATATACATATGCACTAAAGGATGTGCAGACAGATTAAACACAAAGAATAAAATGAACAAACCTGGTTATTTTTTAATAACGTGAGTTAATCATGCCCCTCTGTGAATCGCTACCTTATCCTGGTGGAGGGGTTTGTGTTTCCCAGAGGATCCCAGGATCTATGTTGTTCTATGAGTAGAACATTGAGGAAACAGTTCACACTGCCCGGGATAGGGTTACTGGGCCCCACCCTGGAGGGTCCTCGAGGCAAGCGTCTGGCGGTCGGGCCTTAGTCCATGGTGCAGGCACAGCCCGACAAAGGACATGGGCCCATCCTCCTGTAGGCCCACCACCCGCATGAGGCACTGTAGGGGAGTGGTGCAATGTGTGTCGGGTGGCGGCCAGGAGCAGGCCCTGGCAGACCGATCCCCGACTACCAAAGCTAGTGACTGGGACATGAAATGTCACCTCCCTGGTGGGGAAGAAGCCTGAGTTAGTGCGTGAGGTTGAGAGGTACCAGCTAGGTATAGTCGGGCTCACCTCAATGCACGGCTTGGGCTCTGGAACCAGTCTCCTGGAGAGGGGCTGGACTTAGTCTGGAGTTGCCCTTGGTGAAAGGCAGCGGGCTGGCGTGGGTATCTTAGTATCCCCTTGGCTTGCTGCCTCTACGGTGGGGTTTCTCCCGCAAGGTGGTTGGTGCCTGTCATGGTGGTAGTAACCCCTGAACCACATGGTGGACACCAGAGGTGAAGGGAGCCACCAGGCTGAAGAAGGAGTCCTATCAGGCTTGGTTAGCTTGTGGGACTTTGGAACCAGCTGATAGGTACTGACAAGCCAAGTGGAAAGCGGCTCGGGCAGTGGCTGAAGCAATACTTCGGGTGTGGGAGAAGTTCGGCGAGGCCGTGGAAAAAGATTTTTGGACTCCCTCAAAGAGGTTCTGGCAAACGTCAGGCGACTCGGGAAGGGACAGCGGTGCTCTACCTGCACTGTGCATAGTACGGGTGGAGCACTGATGACTATGACTGAGAACATTTTTGGGCGATAGAAGGAATATTTCGAGGACCTCCTTAATTCCACTGGCACATTTTCTGTGGAGGAAACAGAATCTGAGGACGAGGGGGACGACTCATTTATCTCTGGGGGTGAGGTCACTGAGGTAGTTAAACTGCTCCTTGGTGGCAGGCCACATGGGGTGGATGAGGTTCACCCTGAGTTCCTGAAGGCTGTGGATCTTGTAGGGCTATCCTGGTTGACACGCCTCTACAATGTTGCATGGAGGTCAGGAGCGGTACTTCTAGATTGGCAGACTGGGATGGTTGTTCCCATCTTTAAGAAGGGGGACTGTGTGTTACAACTATAGGGGGATCACACTCCTCAGCCACCCTGGGAATGTCTATGCCAGGGTGCTGGAAAGTAAAAAAGTCCGTTAGTCGAACCTCGGATACAGGAGGAACAAGGTGGTGTTCCTGGTCATGGAATACTGGACCAGCTCTTTATCCTCTCAAGGATACTTGAGGGTGCATGGGAGTTTGCCCAACCAGTCTACATGTGCTTTGTGGACTTGGAGAAGGCATTTGACCATGTCCTCGGGCCATTCAATCCAAGTCCAGCTTATTGCCGAGCTGCAACAGTTGTATAAAACTGTTGCAGCTCGGCAATAAGCTGGACTCGTTTCCGGTGGGTGATATACTCCGCCAGAGCTACCCTCTGTTCTGCATCTCTAGGTGTAGCCAAGTGGTGCAAGGCTTTCACTTTGGAGGTTTCAGAATCTCATCTCCACTTTTCGCAGATGATGTGGTTCTGTTGCCCTCATCAGGGGAATGGAACAGTTCGCAGCAGAGTGTGAAGCGGTGGGAATGAGAATTTGATTTCAGTTTAAATATGCTCCATGTTACACTTTCACTTTGCTTCCACTAAAAGACTTGATATGATATGAATTACCATATTTATTGTTTGATTGTTTAGTCCTGTTGGATTATAAATAAAGATACTGGTCAGAAACTGATTGGTTTAGACAGGTAGTACAGAACAATCAAATGGAAGCTAATTAGTGGCATTGAACATTTTAACTCCTTAGTACAAAAAGTAAGGTTTCCTTGAAGCAGTGCTAAGATGACACTCGTGGATTTATTCTGCCAGTCAGAGGTTCATTCAACTAAATCAACCTGCAGCTAGTGTAGCCTGCAGGGACAGCCCTCTAAAGCACTCTGCAGAAAGTTGATCACTAGAGATTTTGCAAAATAAAGCGGACAAGTCTCCAATCAGCAAAGGTCTGAGACTTTGTGATAGTGATGTCAGAGGAAGAACAGCATCTGTAAACCAGATCTCATGAGGGGAAGCAGAGCCAAAAGTTTGAAACTGGAAGTCTATCCATCCATCTATCAACTTCCTTCCTAGTCTAAATAATATGCAAATTAAATACACATTATAATTCATTTGATTTGTAGTTTTACACCCTGATTAAAAGCAAGAATGGTGTAAGCAGGGCTTTGTACTACTATTACAGTTCTGTTTTGTCCAAGCGCGGGCTCAGACAAGAAGCAGATGTGCACATTTAAAAAGCTTGGTCCAGCAGGTCCACAAGTCCCCAGATCCTGGGAGTGCAAAAACACTCTAGTTTTTGCTCTTGTAGCTAATGATCAGCAATTTAGCATACTTTTCTTGTATCTGAGACTATTTGGAAATAGAGGTAATAGAAATCATTCTAGCTAGTAAATAATTACATATTCCCAGGCAGCAGCTGAATGGAAATGTACATGACTTTTGCAAAGTGAACATATTAATGGTACATGTGGTCATTCTTACAGTGCCGTCTCCTCCACAGGCCAGGATCCTTAGGTTATGGACTTTACGATACAGCTCCAAACTACAAGACAAAGGTCGATGGTTAATTCAGTGTTCATTCTAACACAGCAGATCAGCAAATATGTATATACAGTGGTATAAAAAAGTGTCCGATTTCCTGGTTTTTTTATATGTTTGTCACACTTAAATGTTTCAGATCATCAAACAAATTTAAATATTAGACAAGGACAACACAAGTAAACACAAAACCCAGTTTCTAAATGAAGGCGTTTGCCCCCTAAACCTATTAACTGGCTGGGCCACCCTTAGCAGCAACAACAGCAATCAAGCGTTTGTGATAACTGGCAATGAGTGTTTTACAGCGCGATGGAGGAATTTTGGCACACTCATTTTTGTAGAATTGTTGTAATTCAGCCACATTTGAGGGTTTTACAGGATGAACAGCCTTTTAAGGTCATGCCACAGCATCTCAATCGGATATAGGTCAGGACTTTGACTAAGCCACTCAGAGGTGGATTTGCTGGTGTGTTTTCGATCATTATCCTGCTGCAGAACAGAAGTGTGCTTCAGCTTGAGGTCACAAACAGATGGCCGGACAGTCTCCTTCAGGATGTTTCAGTAGAACTGATGGTTCCATTTACTGCAGCCAGTCTCCCAGGTCCTGGCCCAGACCATCACACTACCACCACCAGCCAATTTTACTGTTGGTACGATGTTCCTTTTCAAAATGTCTTGGGAATCATCAAGATGTTTTTTTGGCAAAACTGAGACGAGCCTTTATGTTCCTTTTGCTCAGCAGTGGTTTTCTTCTCAGAACTCTTCCTTGCAGGCCAGTTTTGCTCTGCCTCTTTCTTATGGTGGAGTCATGAACACTGACCTTAACTGAGGCCAGTGAGGCCTGCAGTTCTTTGGATGTTGCTCTCTTGGATAAATCGTTGCTGTGCTCTTGGGGTAATTTTGGCCAGCTGGCCACTTCTGGGAAGGTTCGCCGATGTTCCTTGTCTTTGCCATCTGTGGGTAATGGCTCTCATTCTGGTCTTGGTCTACTTCCCTTTGTCAGGCTGGTCCTAGTTAAGCGATTTCTTGATTAAGAACAGGTGGTGGCAGTAATCAGGCCTGGGTGTGGCTAGAGAAATGAAAGCTTTACCACCGCAGTTGATTTATGTTAGGCGAGGATGGGATGGAATTTTTTCCCTTTAATAATAAACAATAATAAACACCTTTATTTAGTAACTGTATTTAGTGTTAACTTATGCTATCGTCTGTTTAGCTAATATTTAACTTTGTTTGATGATCTAAAACATTAAGGGTGACTAACCTAGAACAAAAAACAGGAAATCAGAAAGGTGGAAAACATTATTTCACACAACTGTATATGAGTATGTATATGTGCATGTGTGTGAGACACTAACCCCTCCTTTGGTCCTCCTTGGCTCAGGTCAAACACCTGTCTGGGGTTCAGATACCACATGAAGGACTGCAAAATCTTAGTGCCCTGACCAACAGAGAAGCAGTCAGTCAGACACAGTTGGTCACACAGTTTTTGTTCCTGTGAGTCCACAGATATGTTCATGTTTGTTTCATTGTGGCCTCAAACATTAACAATGACATGATTGATTACTAATGTTCTTTCTTTGGTAATGAGTTGGACAGTTAACTAGACCAAGTTATTATTTTACTTTTGTTTCGAATTTACTTTGTTTTAGTTTATATTTTAGTTATTTTTCCAGTTTTTGTCCTGTGGTTTATTGCTTTTTATTTAAAATTTAAAACTTTCTGTTGCCCAAAACAACAGATCTAAATCATTTTGGACGAAAATAGGACTACCGTAAATCCCGGACTACAGAGCACACCTGATTAAAAGCCGCATGCTCTAATTGTAGAAAGAAAATCAATTTTGTACTTGTACAGGCTGCACCGGATTTTAAGCCGTATGCGTTACACGTGAGGATTTTTAACGTTTAATTTAATCCGTAAGGTAACATAAACATGGTAACATAAACGTTATGGTAACATACAAAAATACATACTGCTAATGCTTTTTTTCCTCGAACAGCGCCTGTAACACGGCTACCTTTAAGTATACGTACGTATCAGTAACACACAAATTACGTTGCTTATGGTTTTTTTACGGAACAGTGCACAAACAACATTACAACGTCTCTTAACAACCGGTAAAAATATATACCGTATATATACTACTTATCATTTTGATTGGTCTACTGTTACCAGGCAAAATGTTTTTGGCCGCATGAAAAAAAATATGCATTAGCCGTACATCAGTATAAGCCGCAGTGTTCACAGTGTGGGAAAAAAGTAGCGGCTTATGACCCGAGAACTACGGTACCTATTTGGATTGGCGAGGTCACTGACTGTATGCCTGCCCTGGTGTGCACCTGTTTTGATATCTGAGTTTGATATCAAATCTGAGTACCTGGTTTCCTCCACTCTTGGGATTGACAAACACAAGCAGGGGTTTCATAAGTGGTGATGGGATGGGACGGATTATGAATGGCCTCCACTGCCGCCCCTCCTGTCAGAGAAAAAAAAAAGGATCTGCTCAGATGGTCAAAAGCACAGCAGCTGTTGTTCACTGCAGTATTTAAAAAATATTAAATATTAAAAAATAATAAGCTATTTTAGCTTCTCACTAGAAGATATCTGAAGATTTCCTGTTCCAAACAAAAAGCAAGTCATGTCTTACAAAATAGGCTTTATATCACACACAAAGAATATTAACCAGTCATCATAATGGAAATAATATTTAATGTGTGTGTGTACGTGACTGTAGAACATTTCAGACTGTTCCTAATTTGGTGCCTCCTCATAAACGTCCTGTTACACATGAACAGAAAGTGAACATGGAAAAAAGCACTGCTTTGACTTTTATGAGAATTTAATAAAGTGAGTGCATCTTACACACATTCACATCAACATTTTACTAAAATAAATAAAACAAAAAAAAATAGAAGAAAATACAACTACAGTTAGAAAATAGACTGATTGCGGTATTACAATCAATTACAATCATCTATAGCTATTCATAAAAATATCCATCCGTCCATTCGTCCTCTTATCATTTGCAGGGTCGCGGGGGGGCTGGAGCCTCTCCCAGCTGTGGCTGTGAAGGTTCTCAGTCATCCAGGTCATCGTGGTTTGAAAGAGGAGTGAAAGAAGCCATCTATGTCCACTGTGAAGAAACGACCATCTTTGAACAGAGGGCGGGGCTTATGACACCAACTGTCTGCCATCTGTGATACAGCTTTGAGATCCTTCCCAGACACCTTGACGCCCACTCACATCCTGGCCACTTGACCTCAGGAAATCACATGATAGGGTAGGGCTAGGTTTCACAATGGGTCCACCTGGCTGATTGTGACCTACACCCATTTTCACACCTTGGCTCGTGTGATTAGGTAGAGGATCAATAGGGGGTTCATGACCCTCTTGGGGACACTCCCATAGGGTTTAAATCTGGGACTCTCCACCAATTGTCTCTTAGAACTGAGAAGTGTCTTCAGTTCTAAGAAACATCTTCAAGAAACTCAAAGAAGTCCAGACGCTGTTCTTTCCAAGCTCCTTAGACTACGATGACCTGGATGACTGAGAACCTTCACAGACCCTGGCTGTGGATAGGCTCCACCCTATCCCAGCTGTCTTAGGGTGAGGGGCAGGGTACACCCTGGACAGGTCGCCAGTCTGCCGCAGGGCTAACACGTAGAGACGAACAACAATTCACACTCAGATTCACATCAGTGGGCAATTTAGAATGACCGATTAACCTGACCCCAAGAACGGCATGTCTTTGGAGTGTGGGAGGAAGACGGAGTGCCCAGAGCGAACCCACACAAGCACGGGGAAAACATGCAAACCTGGCCAGGTGGTGGAACTCAACACAGGATCTTTTTGCTGTGAGGCAACAGTGCTAACCACCGCACCACTGTACTGCCCTTAATGGAGTAATATAGCATCTTTACAATGTGTATAAATGTATGTAAGGCATTAACTTTGATGCATGGACTGTACAAAGATGTCAGCATGTGAACCGGGGCTGAGCTTGCTCTCCATGTTTGGATGACATCACCGGAAACGTGCTGTTCAAAGGTTCTTTTTCCAAAAATAAAATATATAAAGTGTTCATGTGTTCAATTTAAGATGACAAAGAATCACAAACACTAGACAATACTAGACTTCTGAAGCTGTTTGCTTCAGAAGTCAGAGTTCAAGCTTTATCTGCAGTATGACTTAGCACACACTGTAGCACAAGACTAACCTCTTTTTTGCTGCTTTTCCTTTTGAACGATGTTCTTTTTTTCTTTTTACTGGACTTCATCGATGACTGTGAGATAGAGAAAAACCAGCTGAGTTCAAATCATTTCATCAGGGTGTACTGCCATCACTAGTCCCCTAAACAGTTCCTTTTATTCTATCCAGACACCACTTAAAGTACCTGCAGTAACATGAAACAGCAACCACTAATCTGACTGATGGCTGCCTGAATGACAGCAGACAACAAAATGACCTCATAATTGAAGCAGGATGGCTTGAGCTTTCTTTTCAGAACATCAGAAAAGGCATAATCATGCCAACACCTTAGCAGAAAGCACTAAGAACAGTGTTACCTGATGGCGTTTGACCCGAATTATCCATGTGGGTGGAACTATGAGGGCAGCATGAGCACCCATTGGACAAGCTTCCTCAATTTGCTGCAGCATAAAGCAGGAAACCTTGTTGTGGTACTAATGGAAGAAATGCATGGTTATAATATGTGCATTTATTGAGCTCTGGAGACATGAATGACATCAGTTTGATACCCACAGCCTGTTTGCACCACGAGCAGCTGATGGCAACAATCTCCTTACTGTGGAAAGCAAACTTCTGCTGGAAACCCTGGAAGCAAAGAAGGAGAAACTGCTATAAAAATGAAATACTGGACTTGTTTCTACTTCTGTTCAGTTAAAGATGTGAAGCAGATGTTTAGGACAACAGCACTACTGCTCGTCAGTAAGAGAATCATTTCCACCCACCTTCCCACACTGTCTGCATTTGCCTTCTTGTCGTCTCCGATGCACCCAGTGATGGCGAACCACAATAGGCTGAGCACACACAAAAAACACAGCAGAAATTTACAACACTCAGAATTCAATGAACGTGAGTGTTTATGGCTGTGACCGTACGATGATCCAGCTGCAGCAGCAAGTTTGAACCCCCCAAAAAACTCAGAGAAAGAAAGAAACCAGAACTCACCTCTCGAATATTTCTGGATCCTGATTCCCTGAATGATGGTTTACACCTGAAATTAATCTGGAGCAGAGAAGAAGAAGAGGGTTACCGGAGTCTAACGGCACAGCTGAACACTGGGTCTCTGACTGGCACATTTCCAGGGTAAGTAGCACAAAATGTTCACAGCACTGACATGCCTGTGGACCCAGGGCGATTAGGTGTCATGTGTCTTACAGTTAGGGGTCATGACTTCCTCAATAGGACTCGCTGACAGAAAGGAACAAGCAGAGGGGGACCCCCCAAGCATCAGTTCACTAGCCCTGAATTATGTCATACAGGTGTGACGATACACATCTTTAGTTAGCACTGTGTAACGCTTCCTCCATCCTGGCATTGTCTCTGCAACCAATCGTGGCCCTTTTAGATAGTTACACCAGAACAGTTTCAGAAAGCAGCTTCAGATCAGAGATCTTGCGTTTTCAGATCAAAGCACCCATACCGTCAAGATTATCAGATTATCACACCACAAGAAAAACAAGATCAAAGGACCAAATTTTAAGGATTTCAGAAAAAAGGACCCTGACGACCCTTCAGAGTCTGCCCTGGATTAGCTTCCACATTGATTCACTCAGTGTCTAAATACCTACACTTGTTCCCAGTGGAAATGACATCTCCATCAACAATAATTATTTTTGAGTGGCATATGCCAAACCAGCCCTCATCCCATGCTGCTGTGCAGTGATTCATTATAACAGACTGACGTAAGGTTCAGACAGCACCCACGATCAACCTGTGCAGTCCCATCAGACCGAGGATCAGAGATGAGGAGAGAGGACAGAGAAAGATGAAGACAAGGAGGAGTTCTGTGTATCTCACTCTAAAGCTGGGGTCACTGAGGGGTAGGGTGGCATCCATAAGAATAGCTTTAGAGCCGGGAAACTGCAGATCAGACAGGACGCTCAGTCAAACACAACCTGTTGTCCTCTGCTTACAAATGACGAATGATGAATTAGACTGCACTGACATAAAGAATCATTACTAGCTGGACAGCAATCAACACTGGATCCATGTTAGATTTCCAACATGTAAAAGGTCTAGAGCAGGTGTGTCCAACTCCAGTCCTGGAGACCTACGGTCCTGCAGCTTGTAGATGCATCCTTGTTCCGACACAGCTGAATAAACGAATGGCTTGTTACCAGGCCTGTGTTGGAGTAGGGATGCATCTAAAAGCTGCAGGACGGTAGCTCTCCAGGGCTGGAGTTGGACACCCCTGCTCTAGAGAGCGCTCAGTTTGCTTCACACATCTCTGTGATTATTTAAGGCACAGAGTCTTTGGGACAGAGACTAACCTTACTTGTAGTCATAAGGACTAATATACACCTCTGTGTCTTTATGTATCCTCACAGGCAGAGTTATACCTTCTCCAGTTGTTCTATGCAGACGGTGTGAGCAACAATCTTACAGGCAGCACACTTCCTTCGACTGACAGACTTTTGCTAGAAAGAAAAAAGGGAAAAGGTGATCAGTTCTGAATAGCAATATTGATTAACAATTAAATCACATGAACAGGAGAAAATAAAACAGGGTTTGTTCTTGTATTATAGTCATTCATTTGCTTTATGAGCCTCAAAGAATAGCAGTCATTTTTGAAACAATAAATACGAAGCCTTAATTCCATCTATGACCACTGGGAGACAGTCCTGTACCACACGAGTGAAACAAAACCACCACAGATACACAACATAGCAATGATATGACTTGACAGTATCTAAAAATATGATGGCTTTGTGCATGTGTTACAGCCAGCATGTAATATGTCTGACAGTGATATGAGCTGACACGATGCTGGAGGAGAGCAGCTTCAGTGTGTATATTATTATTATTTTTAGAAACAGAGCGATCCGAGTTTACTATCCCAGGCAAATCAAAGCACTCCGGCAGGGATTCAGGCCTCATACAGCCAGCAAATGGTAATAATAACATTTTTTTTAAAGTCCAGTGGCTCACGAGATGGGCAGGTCTTTCATTTACTCCTATACACACATTAGAAGAACTATATTATGGATTGATTTACTTGTCGCTATGTCACTGAATGATAAGACAAAATACAGGAGAGACTGGGCCAAGTTCATGGTTATCACTGATTTTTTTAAAACACAGTAATGAAAATGCTCTCCCATCACCAATTGAAAAGGTCAAAGGTCATTTGCAACTGATTAGTCAACATTTTCATATTTACCCAATGCCGGCTGAGCCCTTCCAACTAAAATGAGGCCTGTGAGATTTTGGCTATTTGATTGTCCCTGACCGGCCTGAGTGGGCTCCACGGGAAGTAGGATACAGACAGAAAGAAGTATACGTCATGCTGTTTTTTCCAGCCACCAAACATGAATGACTCCCACCAGCTTACTGATTTTATGATTTTGCGGGATATCACAATAAACATGTGTACATGAGTTTACATATGTACACATGTTGTAAATGTGCTGGAACAGTCTATGGGAGATATTAGTTTGCTATCCCTGAATGCTAACGGCTCACATTAAAAAGAGAGACTGATTCAGAATGTAAAGTTTTTAATAAGAGGTGTACTTAAGTGTTTATGTGGTAAAGTCAGAGGTGAAGCTGTGTGCTTAGTTTGTGGAGAGCAGGCTACTGTGTTTAAATTACCATTACAAGACTGAACATGCAGAGAAACACAAGAACTCCACTGATCCAGAGCAGAACCAGACATCTGAAATCTTTGCTTACAAAGATGAAAAAGCAACAAGGATTTTTTTTTAATCAAAGTCACACATCCAGGGATTAGCTTTTGCAATTTCCCACAAAATTCACAAAAACAGTAAGGCATTCTCTCCAAGAGCATTTGCTGAATTCGGCCGGCTAATGTGTCCTGAGAAAGAAGAGACTGTGCCCCTCTCCGCAAGAATCCCAACGAGACGGACTGGGGAAAAGCCGAGCGGACAATTTGGGCGGTTTCGCCTGGAGACAAGAGCTGAAATGTCTGCGACAGTGCTAACGGCATGCTTGGATAGGCTAGGTGTGCTAGGTTAGTGCTAAAACTGAACCATGTTGTTGATGTTCTAATCTGAAGGAAGATCTTGTTGTCACTAATGTGAATGTCCTTCACATCTCCATCTCAGAACTTTAATGCACGTGTTCGAGCCCAAACACCCTAGATATCTCTCACCAATCAAGAAAAACAACTGAAAAACTTCAGATGAAGTCATTAAACTACAAGCAACATAACAATCTCACTCTATAGAAAGTTAAAGCCTGAAACTTTGGAATAATAAATGGGAATTTTGTCAAAGGGTTTTGGGGAATGTTGACTAAATCGTGATAAAATGTCAGAGTTCTTACTGTGCAAGTCTCACATGTGAAAACTGTAACATCTCTTCTTGCCAGCAGCACTTTATAAAGACAGCGAGTTCAGCTCATTGCTCATTCAGGGTGTCCCATTATGACTGGGAGTGTAATGCACACCTGCTAACTGGTGGTGCTAACTGGTGGTGCTCTCAGCTGCTTCACTGCGTCCACAGAAGCTGGAAGGGTTAACCAGTCTAAATTCTGCTTCTTGTGCTGCTTCCAGTAACTTGTCATTTGTTTAAAGCTGTTGCCAATAAAACTTAACAGTATGTTTGCAAATGGTGCTGAGCAGCCAGTACACACTGTGCAAGGAGATGCTGGACTTTCACTCTGATCTCCTCCAGATTATTATGGGTGTTCTCGGTAAGCTGGTTGCTTAGTTGTTGATGTTAATGCAAAAACTTGTAGAAAGCAGCAGACATTGAGCAGGTGTACGTGGAAGCATGCAACTGTATAAACATTCAGTGTAACACAGTAAAGAAAAACCTGGAGCAATGTATAAATCACACTCTACCCCAAACAGGACAAAGAGCAGTGTGAGTGCAGGCGGCTGCACAGAACTCTCACACCGGGCTGGATACACACAGGCAGATACTAACCAGTAATCTGGCAATACAGTGCTGTTCTCCCACATAGCAGTAGTCTCCAGACACATTTGTTTCAAACCAGATATGATCTCCATACACAGCTACCTCCTACAGAGACAAATATGGAGAGAGACAAAGAAGAAAAGGACAGAAGCTGAAAGAAGAGCTGCTGTACCTACGGACTGTCAATGAAAGACCTGAAATATCAGCTCACTGATGAAATGTGCAGTGTTTGATGGAAGACATTTCAAATCATTGTGAAAATCACTGCGAGTAAACCCACGATCAGCTAGTAAGAAAACCCCCCCACACCCAAATGTTAATATTTCATACAGCATGATTCTTCCGAGACAAAGTTCAATCTAATATGGTTCTCATTGGCAGACACAAAATGGACTGAAGACCCACTGTAAGGCTTCCTGATTCCTAAACGATCAGGCTACATATGAAACTCCGTAGCTTTCACTCTCCTCATAATCCAGTAGTTCTGATGACCATTCTGACATGGCATAAAGAGCTGACCCTGTACTTCTCCGTCACACTCACAGTCCAGTCCACAGTGCTGGAGATGTTTGCTTCTGGGTCGGTCCTGGTCAGAGAGGAAGTGCTGGGCTGACAGGGAAGATGGTGCAGACCGGACTTAGCTATGGCTTTTCTGGAAACACAAAGACCAGGAAAACTGTCAGCGCCCTTTGTTCTTTATCATGAGAAAACAGAGGAAAAAGCAAAGTCATCAATGTAACACCCCACATTTTAAAAAGTGACAGGAACATTTGTGGGGGTCTACACACACACACACACACACACGGGTATATACGTACACACACACACACACACACACACAGGTATATACGTACACACGCACACACACACACAGGTATATACGTACACACGCACACACACACACACACGGGTATATACGTACACACGCACACACACACACACACACACACACACACACGGGTATATACGTACACACGCACACACACACGGGTATATACTAGAGATGGACCGATCCGATATTAGGTATCGGTATCAGTCCGATACTGACGTAAATTACTGGATCGGATATCGGAGAGAAATAAAAAATGTAATCCGATCCATTAAATATCAAAAAAGCACCTCACAAAACTTGCGACACGGCGTAACTTGCCCCATAACCGTAGCACGTTGGAGCAGTGTGCTCAGTGATAGAGCGGCTGTGTGTATTTGTAGCCTCGCTAGCAATCCAGCATTTCATCTCCGAGGAAGTTATCCCAGAGAGAAGTAAAGCAAGTGTGTAAGTTCATCTCTGAATGTTTGTAAAGCGTACCTACCTTAAGCTTAACAACCGATATATGGAGCGACTGCCTCTCTCTCTCCCTCCCTCTCCTGCCGCTACTTCATGAAACTGCTTAATGATCAGCTGATCGGCTTTTCTGTCGCGAGTCCGTCTCTCTTCTTTGTTTTTGGCCCACTTTGCACCAGAAAGAGGAAACCAGCGGCTGAACAACAGCAGCACGTTTAAGCTTGATAAGCTGTTGTTAGAATTTATTTAATATTACTTTCTACACCAGGATCCTTTTCTATGTAGCTGACGGCTGGTAACTGTGCAGGGGCGGATCTAGCAAAGTTTAGCCAGGGGGGCCGATAGGGCATGAACAGGGAAAAGGGGGCACAGAGACATACTTTTCTTTCTTATTCTCATTTAAAATGTCTAGCTTTTAATAAATAATTATCTGAATCTTACACCCAAAGTTTTAATCTGATGTAAAATGTATAGAAGTCCATTACTGTATATAGTAACTGTTAAGTCTAATATACCCTAGTAAGCTATAGTACTTTTTCCTTTGGGAACATACCATCTGTGCAGTCTGCAATTCTGTAGAAGAAAGATGTTGAATCCATTTAATTATTCTTGAAAAATAATTTATTTCTGTGCATTTTTTTTTTCATACTGCATCAAATTTAAGTTGATTACGTCGATTAAGCATCATGAGGTGGAGGGTGGTTCCCTTTCTTTCTTTTTTTTTGCTGGGAGTTTGCAACCCTATTAGTTAGGTTGCTTAATATTTCTGCTAAGTACTCTTTAAAATACCAGAATAGGGAGGAATGTGTAGGTTTAAGTTTATTAGATTGATCAGTATTGCTGAACTATGAAATATTTTGGGTGCAGTGTATTTTTTTACATACAGGTATAACAGAATAGCTTTAGTGTTGTTGTTTATTTAAACTTGAGTATGACCTTATACAAAACGCAGCAAGATATTAAAAAACAGTTTTATTGATTAAAAACACACTATATCGGATTAATATCGGTATCGGCAGATATCCAAATTTATGATATCGGTATCGGTATCGGACATAAAAAAGTGGTATCGTGCCATCTCTAGTATATACGTACACACACACACACACACACACACACACACACGGGTATATACGTACACACGCACACACACACACACGGTATATACGTACACACACACACACACACACACACACACACACGGGTATATACGTACACACGCACACACACACACACACACACACACGGGTATATATACGTATACACACACACACACACACACACACACACACACACACGGTATATACGTACACACACACACACACACACACACACACGGTATATCGTGTACACACACACACACACACACACACACACACACGGGTATATACGTACACACACACACACACACACACGGGTATATACGTGTACACACACACACACGGGTATATACGTACACACACACACACACACACACACACACACACACACACACGGGTATATACGTACACACACACACACACACACACACACACACACGGGTATACGTACACACACACACACACACACACACACACACACACACACACGGGTATATACGTACACACACACACACACACACACACGGGTATATACGTACACACACACACACACGGTATATACGTGTACACACACACACACACACACACACACACACGGGTATATACGTGTACACACACACACACACACACACACGGTATATACGTACACACACACACACACACACACGGGTATATATGTGTACACACACACACACACACACGGGTATATACGTGTACACACACACACACACACACACACACGGGTATATACGTGTACACACACACACACACACACACACACACGGGTATATACGTGTACACACACACACACACACACACACACGGGTATATACGTACACACACACACGGGTATATACATACACACAAACGTGCAGGTAGTCGTGTGAATGCTGAGGTATTTACACTATTGAGTTCTTAATCTTCAAGTCGCTCCTGTTTTCTGCCGTTAAACCACTTCCACAATTTGTGCTACTTTTATGGTTCAATTTTTATGACTTTTTTCTCCTATTGAAATGAATGTAAACATCCCAAATTGCACTCCAAGTAAAATTTCCCCGTCGTGGGATCTAGTGCTGGGCGATATGGAAAAAATATTTATCACGATATGAATTATTTTATATCACGATAACGATATATATCACGATATACCAGCTGACCTGTGGTCATCTGGAAAGTATGCAGTCTGTAAACAGCGAGTGGAGAGGGTGCAGTCTTTGTTTTGAGTTACCGTAAAGCATGTCGCAAATCCGGGTGCACGTAAAGCAGCACCATGTTGCAAAACCACAAGACGGAGTTTCTTTGCGAAAAATATAGTTTTTTTATACTTTATTTTCTCTTGCATAAAGTTAAGAGTATGTATAGTGAGAAGACAACATTAATATATTTGCACAGGCTATTTAACCCTTTAAGACCTACCATAGAACCAAGTCCGCCAGAGCCTGTCTTTACATTTATTTATTTTGAGTGTCTTCATAGTTTTGTTTTTGAGATACACAAATTTTTATATACTACAGGAAAAATGAAAATAAATAAATGCAAATTTGCAAAAACACAGCATGTGCATCAAAATAAACTATTTCCAACAGTGTAATTTGACTTCTAAGCATCCCAGAAACGATACAGAAGAGCATAAAGTCAAACATTACTTTTAAAAACACCAACATAGGCTTTGAAGCTTAAAAAACTACAGTTTCCGTTAAAATGACGTCACTTCCGGTTTCGGACAGGTAATGGCGGACATGGCTGACTTACGTCGACAAACGTAGGAAGTGTTATGAACAGCTGATCGGATCGGCAAAGCCTGTTTTTGGAATATTATGTTTTTGTTGCTGGAAGTGCTTTTTATGCAATTTTTGCAAAGCTATATGTGGAAGGAAACCGTGACCTCGGGCAAGCTAATGGAATAAGATGTAAGTACAACTCCTACGGTTTCATATGCAAAAAAAAAAACATTATTGCGCTACCTTATGTGGTTACAGTTCTACAGGGATTTAAAAATAGTTAAGAAAAACGGAGTTTGCCTGCTCCGACCGGTTGTAAAGGGTTAATGATATATTTTATGTAATAATTTGTAAAATTCGGGTTAGAAACGATAGAAGACAAATGGCACGATAGACACTTTTCTATCGTCCACGCGATATATACAGTTGCTTGCAAAAGTATTCGGCCCCCTTGAACTTTTCCACATTTTGTCACATTACAGCCACAAACATGAATCAATGTTATTGGAATTCCAACTGAAAGACCAATACAAAGTGGTGTACACGTGAGAAGTGGAACGAAAATCATACATGATTCCAAACATTCTTTGCAAATAAATAACTGCAAAGTGGGGTGTGCGTAATTATTCAGCCCCCTTTGGTCTGAGTGCAGTCAGTTGCCCATAGACGTTGCCTGATGAGTGCTAATGACTAAATAGAGTGCACCTGTGTGTAATCTAATGTCAGTACAAATACAGCTGCTCTGTGACGGCCTCAGAAGTTGTCTAAGAGAATATTGGGAGCAACAACACCATGAAGTCCAAAGAACACACCAGACAGGTCAGGGATAAAGTTATTGAGAAATTTAAAGCAGGCTTAGGCTACAAAAAGATTTCCCAAGCCTTGAACATCCCACGGAGCACTGTTCAAGCCATCATTCAGAAATGGAAGGAGTATGGCACAACTGTAAACCTACCAAGACAAGGCCGTCCACCTAAACTCACAGGCCGAACAAGGAGAGCGCTGATCAGAAATGCAGCCAAGAGGCCCATGGTGACTCTGGACGAGCTGCAGAGATCTACAGCTCAGGTGGGGAATCTGTCCATAGGACAACTATTAGTCGTGCACTGCACAAAGTTGGCCTTTATGGAAGAGTGGCAAGAAGAAAGCCATTGTTAACAGAAAACCATAAGAAGTCCCGTTTGCAGCTTGCCACAAGCCATGTGGGGACACAGCAAACATGTGGAAGAAGGTGCTCTGGTCAGATGAGACCAAATGGAACTTTTGGCCAAAATGCAAAACGCTATGTGTGGCGGAAAACTAACACTGCACATCACTCTGAACACACCATCCCCACTGTCACATATGGTGGTGGCAGCATCATGCTCTGGGGTGCTTCTCTTCAGCAGGGACAGGGAAGCTGGTCAGAGTTGATGGGAAGATGGATGGAGCCAAATACAGGGCAATCTTGGAAGAAAACCTCTTGGAGTCTGCAAAGACTTGAGACTGGGGCGGAGGTTCACCTTCCAGCAGGACAACGACCCTAAACATAAAGCCAGGGCAACAATGGAATGGTTTAAAACAAAACATATCCATGTGTTAGAATGGCCCAGTCAAAGTCCAGATCTAAATCCAATCCAGAATCTGTGGCAAGATCTGAAAACTGCTGTTCACAAACACTTTCCATCTAATCTGACTGAGCTGGAGCTGTTTTGCAAAGAAGAATGGGCAAGGATTTCAGTCTGTAGATGTGCAAAGCTGGTAGAGACATACCCTAAAAGACTGGCAGCTGGAATTGCAGCAAAAGGTGGTTCTACAAAGTATTGACTCAGGGGCTGAATAATTACGCACACCCCACTTTGCAGTTATTTATTTGTAAAAATGTTTGGAATCATGTATGATTTTCGTTCCACTTCTCACGTGTACACCACTTTGTATTGGTCTTTCACCTGGAATTCCAATAAAATTGATTCATGTTTGTGGCTGTAATGTGACAAAATGTGGAAAAGTTCAAGGGGGTCGAATACTTTTGCAAGCCACTGTATCGTCATATCGCCCAGCACTAGTGGGATCAATAAAGTCTTATCTTATCTTACCTTCTTTTGAAGCTCAACTACTTCCTCATACTTTCACGTACAAAAACCACTCCAACTTTAAAATGCACTCAAATTATTGGGCTATTACCAAATAATTCAGCTGTTTCGTGTCTCTTACTGTTTTCATAAAATCCCTGTTTAAGTTTTTGGTGACACCATGAGGATTTTTCAGAAAATACATGCGTTGCTATGGTTGCTATGCAGCTCAGCTAGAGCGCACCACTCTAGCTTTCTGAATCTGTTCTTCACGTCCAAACAAATTCTTCTTCCTCGCTCAATTTTCACCCTACCCACACAAATTATACATCAAAACATAGGTATTTTTGTTAGGATTCAGAAAATGTGACTGTTATTATTGTGGGAATTACAGATTTCTGCCAAATGGCCTCAAAGCAACACAAAGTCTTCAGACTCCCGCTTCACAGTCTATGGAGACTTCGCTGCAAAGTCTCTGATGGGACGCGTTTTCAAATTGTCATAAACGATGTCATGTAGAGACACGAGCCCAATATATCTTCAGACACTCCTGAAACTCAGACACCCCTGCTCACAATTCAGTCTTTTTTTTGATACCTTTTACCATTTTGCCATTAATGATGTTTGTTTCAGGGTACCAATCTGTTTGTTTGTGGAAAACACCAGACACAGTAACACAAAGAAGCAAAGAAGGTCGATGAAGTTCAAGGTTGCACAGCAGCGTGGGGAGTTTGAGTCTTACTTATTTGCACATTTTTTTTCCCCATAAATATGAAGACATTGACTATTCAGAGTCATTCACATTTGGAAAAGAAATGTTTATTATTTATTTGCATAAACCACGAGCTACGTATGAGTCAGAAGCCTGCTGCTCAGCATATTTCATACTGCTGTGATTCTGGCTGACACAGTGGTGCGTGGGTGTAACACAGCGCACATACAGCAAGTGTGTGGGCAGTTACGGCTGTGCTGGTGACTGCATGTTATGTATTACTGGCAACAAGAAGTCATGTAAGCATCACAGTTTGGGCAGACTTATGTACAGCACCACACATCAAAGCATAAATGAAGTCTAACCAACAACTACACCTAGCAGAAGCTTCAGCTGCCCAGCCGGCTTCTCAGAGGCAGCTCCTCCACACTACTGACTGCCTGTTAATCAGAATGAACGCTGAGATAACAGGCAGGTTAGTAGAAAACAGTCATTGCTCATGATCATCAGAAAAATGTAAAAAGCATCCATAGAGCAAAATAACTAGCAGGGATTTCAAAACTTGCTTTAATGGACTGAAGCAAAATCCAGAAAAAATGCCCCCTCTAACAGCCATAATGGTGCCCTGCCTGTTACCTTAACCCTGCATTCCTTACTTCATATCACACTCACATCTATGTTTTGCCACAAAATTGTGTAGTATTTGTCATTTTTCTGACAGCTGTAAACATGAGTATTAAAATACGGTGCACTGTTTAAGACATTTATCACAATCTAATAAAGCTATTAAAAAAGATGTTGTATTAAAGCATCATTCATCACCAACACTCAGTTGTTGCCCATCCAAAAAGGGTGCCCTCCAAGCCAATAGTTAGCATTTCTAAGATCTGATTGATGCCTGCAGCTCACTGCACACATTCTGAACATGAGCTGGAGTACAGACACACACGAGTCCCAAACATACTGCTGTGACTTCACAAGTGTTTGACCATGTTTGATATGTAGTGACGGATCATCATGAAGGGTCACTTGGTAGAAATGGATGTTACTTCTGCTAAAACCATCACACATTTTCCCTAATTTGCATCTTTTTTGACTGCAGGGCGCTGAACACGCTGCTGTGTGTAATATAAACATTCCCACAGCTCTGTTATGGTGTCATTTCAACATTTCCACATACTTCTTTAATATTCGATATTCAGCTCAGTTTTATTTAGTGCTTTTTGAAGCACGGCAGCCTGAAAGGAAGCTCCCTATGACACTTTTTTTCTTAGATTATATTTGTACGTGAAGCAGAAGGCGAGACGTTTAGTGAGGGTGCTGCACTTTGTTTCAGGGAACACAAAATTTAGTGTGAGGTTTTGAGAGAATTAGCCTGTGTGTGTGATAACTGTGCAGATGTTGTTCCCACAGCTGCCACAAGAAGACTGAAGCCAGTATTTGTGACAATAGTGTAGTCAAGTGGTTTCTCATTCTTATTTCTGTCGGGCAGGAAACGCCAGCATCTGAACAGGGTCTCGAACCAGCAACTCGTGCTTTGCTAGTCAGCTGCTCTAACCTCCAGTCTTCATCTCACCAAGTTGCTCAAACTTTGATTTGAGTTGCCAATGAAAAACACAGCAGCATAGATCAGCCCTCAGATCCTGCAACGGTAACGCCAGTGTCATGTGATCACTGACATTCAAATATTCATGAGTGTAGAGCTAAAGGTCATAGCTCTGTTACATTATGAGGTGTCTTTAGTGCTAAGCTGATTGGTCTGCTCAGTTATCTTCAAAGAAACACTATGTCTCGCATTAAGCAGAAAAATGATATATGCTGCCAGTAAATTAGTCTGACTATAGAATTAAACTGCTGCCTACAAAACATGATGACATAGAACAAGCACAATATTGCTTAGTTATTTTTTAGTCACATGTCACTGTAATTTTTTAACATCTGAGGAAAAAAATGCATGTCTGCAAAGCATAAAACATCAGTTCTGTCAGGACGTTAGGCTGGGAGTTTGACAAATAGTGGGCTTACTGTGTGTGTGTGTGTGTGTGTGTGTGTGTGTGTGTGTGTGTGTGTGTGTGTGTGTGTGTGAGAGACATACGAGAGGAAGTTGTCCCATGTATCCTGGTAAGGATCGTAATAAATGCTTTGCTGGGGTCCATCTAGTGGTGAGAAACAGCTTTTATGGAGCATGGAGCCAGATGAGGTAGCATCTGCTGCAGCTGCCCCAACATCAAAGCTCAGGCCTGCTGGAGCCAGCTGCCCAAGGCTGGGACTGGTCACGGAAGTCGACATTGCGTTAGTCAAGTTTGCTGTACTGTGACTCGACTCTAATGGATTATATCGGCCATAGACGCCGAACCCTGCTTTGTTATCCTGAAACACGGAGTCTGCCGGAAGCAAGTGTGAGGAATTTCGTCTCAGACAGCGAGGAGGCCAGAGCAAGGGCCGGGCTTTGATGTTCTCCGTAACCACAGCCTGCGTTAGGTGCCTGTGAGCTGCCAGGGTGAAGCTTTCTTCATCAGCTTCTTTATCGCTCTCTTCTTCTTCACCTGACTCAGAACAGGAGCACGGAGAGACATCCAGGTCCTCTTCATCCTCTTCTTCCTTTTTCAGTCCTGTGCCCATCTGCACTACACTTGCCAGTAACATAGAGGATCCCAGTAAATGAGGTTCAATAGATTTCACTTTAGAACGACGTGCACAGGAGACTGAGCAGCAGGGACGATGTCTTCCTTTCTTGGTGGCCCCCTCTGCTGTCTCAGTTCCTCTTCCTGGTCCTTCACTTGCATTTGTTAGCCCAAGCTCGATGATAGACTGTCGTTTCTGTCCACTGGCCACTAGTAAGCCAACACTTGGGCGCCTGCGCTGGTCATGGCAAACCAGAGGCAAACCGACAGAGGAGCGTCTGGACTGTACTAATGCTACAGAGGGCAGACCAACGCTAGAGCGCCTCCTGGCTTTACTGGCCTGAACAGAGGGACATTTGTGACGCACTGCAGCAAAATGCTTTTGTCTTTTTTGACGTCGACCAAAGTGTCGCTGGAAAAACAAATCCATCTCGTCTTGGAGAGCAATATAATACACTGCTACTTAAAATGCTATGTAGCATCTGATGAGATATGGTTGGGTAAAGAACACAGCAGTGCCCTTTCCTTGTCTTCATTGACTGCGGGTTAACAGTCAGATATCAAATATCCATGCGACCGAAGATGGGTTTCCTCCACTCGAAGCTGGTATAGCTCCTGCTGGACATCTCTGACTCTCCAGTCCTCCTTTGGAAATGCTGCAGAGGCAAATAGGCCGTTACAGAAATCTCTCATTTCTCATTAACAGAGAAAAATGTTCCCACCAACCTCTTTGAACACAAGGAGTATACTGAGGTTAGCGACTAAAAGAATCTCCAAAATAAAATCAAACTGAATCAGCTGTTCTCAGGTTTGCCCTAACTAGCTGTTTCATGATGCAGTGCTGCTTTCTTCAAACTCAATCAAATTATGACCTCTGTACCAAAACATCTGACACTCCCCACACACACACACACACACACACACACACACACACACACACACACACACAGACCTAAGATCCACTGTATCATAAATATGAACTAAAGCTCAGGGTCACATTATTATTGTAGGATCTTTACAATATAAAGTGAAACTGAATTGAAAAGTTTAGCTAATAATGTTCCTTTACTAGCAGGTACACTGTTCACTGCAGCTGTCAAACTACTTCCAATGAAAAGGCTCGTGTGTGAGCACTGGGACCGTACTGTGATGCAGCGCAGCAGGGTCTCCATACCAGTGTGGACTGTAGCAGTGACACTTATTTTCATCAGTGTCACGTATCTTAATAAAACACACAGTGATTCAGAAGAATCACTAAAATTAGAGTTAGAGTTACTAAATAAACGTAACATTTGATCAGTCAATCTAATCTTTGTGGTTCTTCATAAGAAGTCAAATGTAAATATAAAGGCGCTAAAATTAATTTCAGTTCCTGATTCATTTCTTGGCATGTAGTTTCTAAAATAAAGATAAGTGATTACATCCTGTAGGTGTAGGGGTTTCATGGTGTAGAAAATATTAATGCGTCCCTGCAAGACCTGATATATTTGAGGAACCACATTTTGCTGAGTTTGAGGAGTGTCAATTCATGCCATCCTTCAGAGAATGACAAAGCACTCCGTTTGACCATAGCATGAAACCAAATCTCAGCTCTGAAATCTGACCATAGCCACATACTTAGCAACTGAAAACTGTTGCATCAATTTGACCTCCAACTGCTGACTGAAGTGTGAGTGGTTAAAATTAGATTCCTGTGGATGTGTGGCACATAGTCCAGCTATTCAGTATTTGTATAAACTTCATCTTCTTTGAAATATGAATTTGGGCCCTGTGGCTGTCGACACTGTCTAAACAATACGATCCTTGAGAGTTTGCTCGGCAAGACCAGAAAAGAAGTCATCAGTAGACGAAGCTGTGACAAAACACAGCTTTTTTTCCCCTTTTTAACTAGAAAAATCAATTCTACATGGAGCTTCCCATGGTGTGAACAGGTAGATTGTTTAAAAGGCTCTTCATCCTTAGAAAAAGTGAACTGACTAAGCATGCTTCGTAGCTTTGGCTTGGTGGATATAGCAAACAGGAAATGAGTTTAGATATTTAATCAGGAGAATGTGAGACTCGGCATCTAGGCAGTTTTTACAAGTCACACATTAAGCTACTCGTCTGAAACTGCAACACGTTTAAGCACTTGGTGTGAACGACCAACTCATTTTATCATCCGTGGCTTTGTTCTTTGTTCGCCCATCAGCAGTTTTACTTAGAATAATGTTTTCTGTCAGACTTTCTCAGTGTCACATCATTGTGGAGAGATTCTGGCTCTTCTTCATGTCAGCGCTGCTTCAGTTCATTGAGGTTTGCTGCCATTTGTTTTTGCACAGCTCTTCAATAGTTGAGCTCAGCACTTTGGTGTGCAGTAGAATTTGTGATCGTCTCAATGACTGCAAAGTGCCCAGGTCCCAAATCTCCACCACCGTGTGGTATGATGTGAATTTCTTGAAATGCAGCAACATCTCCAGTTTAGTCTCACCTGTCCAGAGGACATGCTTCAAGAAGTCTTCTGAGGTTCGTTCAGGTGCATCTTGCTAACCTTAGCCTCCTGTTAACCTTTCCAAACAAACCATACTTGCTCCTTCTAATTACACTGTCATTAATCTGCAGAGTCAGAGATGGGGCTTTCGGATTTTTTTGTAGTTTCTCTGAATTTTAAATATTCTCTAAGATCACTGCTGATGTCTTTCCTCCTCGGCATCATGTTAGCACACACCTGAATGATCCAGACCAGCACTGATCTATAAAACCTTAGAATAGAAAGGTGTGCTTTAATTTTACCGTGACTGTACAAAGGATATTTGTTTGTGCTTCTCTTCTTAATAAATAACAAAAAACTTTTTATAAATGAAAGTTAGCCAAGATGACTGAATGAAGAGGGAAATTAAGAAAGTTTTGAACCATTTTTGTTCTAGTTCCGTGTTTCTAACACTGAATTTACAAGAAACAGAGCGAGGCGCACACCACCACAAACTAACCTATCTCAGTACAACAGATGAGATGATAACAAAAACAGTGGGGCAGAAAATTTGACATGTGGTGACTAACTGAATGTATAAGAGCAAAGCTGAATATCACGCAGCACATCGGATGAGAACAGTGAAGCGAGAAAAAGCCGTTTAGAACCGTGTAGCTGAAACCACGGGTACAACAGGAAGTCCCATCACAGACTCATTAGCCCACCGAAACCTCCCCTGTTCGCTTACAGTAATTAGCTTGACATTCAGCAGTAAAGAGCTCTGCCACTCACAAAGTTCAGGGATCACCACACTGACATACATTTTCTTCTATACTGAATCTTGAATGTGGGTACATTTTGATCCTTACGGTTACGTAACCACAATCAGAACCAGAGTGATTTATTGCAGGCTGATATGACTTGGATGATTAATCTACAACTTCTTAGTTTCCAACACAACAGTTGTTTTTTAACTGGGATAAGCTCAAAAGAATCACACACAAGTAATATTGCAGTAACAGACTGGATATGTCTATAGTTCCTTCTAATCAAGTTCTAATATTTTCCTCCACACTGCGTGTTTTCTGTTACATATTGGCTGCTTTCTCCGGCTCTAATCCCACAATGGGCCAAAGTGAGGCAGAGACGAGATGAAAGTACTCAGTAATAACCCGTCAGATTCTAAACTTTGCACATCACCACAGTCGAGCTGTCAACAAATACTTTTTGTTACATAATCTTTAAAAATGTAAACATGTATTTTTCAAGCAGCCAACCCAGTTGCTGTCACTCTACAAAGCCAAGCTTCCCACAGAGCAGTTGCAGTTCCCAGCACTAACTGGGTGCTTAGCAGAACACCGTGCAACCACACCACAAAGCTGGAACAGTTGTGTGTCACAGGTGCGGTCTCACTGCAGTGCATGTTCCTTCAGTTATTAGCAGCACCATTACCATTTTTTCTGCTTTATTTCAAACCTTCTTTAGTTAAGGCTTTGAGGCTCTTTTGATACTTAGAAGAAAAATCGAATTGTTGTGTTTCTGGTAAAACTCTGGCCAAACTTTAACTGAATCAATAATCAGTAGGGTTGTGGAAAAAGCACACTGATGAATGCATCAGGGGCCAACCACGGTCCACCATCTTTAATGTAAAACACACTAAAATAGACAATTTGACTCTTTGGAAAATGTGGCGTGAGCACATGCGGCCACACTGCCGCATGTGCTCACGCATCAACACATTGCTGCTCGGAGCTGGGCTCAAGTGACACCCTGCAACACAACTTTGCATGTTGGGATAATTTACTAATATGTGCAGCTTTAGTATTGGTGGTCCTGTACAAACTTGTGAATACCAGCAGGGTTTTTGACTGCTTACATACAGATGTTCCAAATGTTCAGACCAATGCACACTCCCAGTAACTTTCACTGGTCAAGTGAGGGACTCTGGGATGTAGACACAATAGTCATGTTCTCTAAATGTTTTCCAACACTTTCCTTCTTCAAGTTAAATGACACAGCTCACTAACGATATCCTGTAGCATGTCATAGAGTGCTCAGCTGGAAAGAGCAGCAGGATGTTAAATCTTTTCCCTCGAGTGTATGAGTGTCATTCTATATAAGGAAATACTGTACATACAATGTCAACATTGTGGTGCTCCAAAGCATCCACTGCAGAGGAGCTCTGCACTCATTTCCATTAATGCCAGTCATTTTAACTGTTGACTTACAAACTCTTTCACCCTCTCTCACTAACACGGTGGGATGAAATTATCAATGTGTGCCAGAAAAATGTTGTGAATCACAAGAACAACAAGTCTGCTTTAAAATGTGGTTGGGGTTGATTTAGACTATTCTCAATAACCAACCACGTATTGACATGATTATCATCATGGGACGATAACAGTCATTGCAAACAGGAAACAAACGTGGTCTCTGTCCAAGAATTTGATACAGCACGTCATCGGTTGACTGGTCAGAGTGGCTAAGTGTATGCAACTAAAAATACTTATTTGCTGGTGGAACCCACAATGAGACATTAATAATAAGGCTCGACCATCCCGTCTTGGTAAGCTAGCCTTGACATTTTAAGATGTAGCGCTCTCACTAAACAGTGCAATAAATTATGTGTGCAGCTTTGTCAGTCTTGGGCATAGCCCGTGGTATAAATGTCTGAGGTACAAGGGCAGAGGCCATTAAGACCAGGTCTGCATTTAAAGCATCTTTACAATGAGCGGCCACTTTAGGAAACTATTGTTACACTTACCAAAAAATAAAGATGTTTAGTCCGTCAGTGTGCCAAAGGGTATGAGATGTTGCAGAACTCTGATCTGTTGGCTTAAATATTTGCATGAAAAACAGTGGCCTGCAATGCAAGCACACAAAGAGTTCTCTACATAAATGTGGTTTTTCCTCTATTGGAGTGAAACAAAGCCTCAGAGCTATGTGGCAATCATCTCTATACACCAACACTCTGGTGGGCTTTATTATTAGAGGGGCTTTGCAACTGTCCCACATAGCAATCAGATTATTCTACATACTGATGGCAGATTTTGGGGGCCTTTTCTGGCTTTATTCAATAGGAACAGTGAAGCCTGACGGGGAGGGCCACAGGTCGGATTCGAACCCGGGCTGGCCGCTCTCAGCCATACTGTATGGCATATGGTCGCCTGCTCGCCCCAGTGAGCTATGATGGTAGATTTACCTCAGCCTGTTTTTCCTCCTTCCACTGCAGGCAGCATCTGAATCAACACTCTGGTGATTAATACACCAATAGGACTCTCTGTCATGTGTTACTGTTTAAACTGGTTTCATCTTTGGAGGCGTGCAGTGATGGGAAACAATTACGTATCGTAATGTCTTACCAAAAGTAACAAGAACGTTTTCAAAATGTATGAAAATGCAGCAATAACTGAGACTAACGTTTGTCAGATCAATGGCTGAATTTTACAATATGTAATATTGACGGTAATAAATGCCTTCCACCTGCTGAAGAAAAAACAAAGTGCAATGAGTGCACTTATCCCTGCAACAAAGTAAAGGTAACTTTAGAACGCCGTCATCTTCTGCAGTCCACCTGAGCCATCAGATGAACCACAGGTAGGACTTTCAGTGGATTTTTTCTGATTGCCGCTTCATGCTTGTTTGCTTTGCACCACAATCTCCATTTTTCCATCACTGAAGAGCTATTTCTGATTTAAAGAGACAGTCAAACACAAGACTAGAAGAACTGTAATTTAACTATAGCTCATGTTCTTAATATGATGCTTGCAAAAACAATCAAGTTTATAAAACTGCATCAATGTACATGTGCAGCAGGAAGTGCTTCCTTTGTTTCACCTGGAACGATACACATGTGTATCTGCCTCACATCCATATACAACCACAGATATTGAATGCAAGGCACCTCACAAAGGTCTTCAGCAATCCAGGTGCATCCAGCATGCAGCATTACAAGAACAGTGCCACATCCTGCCATCACTGCAGCGCTCATGATGTGTTACACAGCTGAACAGCAGCGCACAGTCTGGCACTGATGAAACACTGACTGGAATGTGATGTGGGATGTCAGCTAGCGTGAATGTTGACAGCTTTATGCAGCAATTACCGGCACAAGTAACACAGCTAGTGTGAATATTTATGATTAAGTGGTTATATGTAAAGTGCATGTAAAGGGCTTTATGCATAATGGCTCCTCACATTTCATTTTTAAAGTCTGGCCTCAGATCAGTCGCCAGCCCCCCTCGCCTCCCAAACGTTCTGATGCATGGATGAGACTTTTCCCACAGAGCACAGACAGGTTCATCTTTATTGATCCCAAAGTTTTTATCTGCAGTGGTGCAAAACAACACCTACACACCGAGTTACTGGAAAAACATTTCCTGCAAACGGAGTCAAAATTAACAACAATAATAATAATGATAACAGCAGCAACAACAAAGAGAGGCAGCTAGCAAAGATATTTCCTTATTTTCTCAAATGAATGCAAATAACCTCTGCCTCTCTGCCCCCACTCTCACATGCACCCAAAGCCTGGTGGGGGGGACGGGACTAAACCAACCACAGGAAACCTTCACAGTGCACTGGAAAGACATTCAGGCTCCCGTGCAGCAAAACAATCAGGCTGAGATATTTAAGTTGGACTGATGCTGTTGGCTTCGAGGGATGTCTAGAGCTGATACACTGACTCTCTCTCTTTCTGTCAAACCTCCTTTTCTGACATTGTCACTCTCTCTGGTAGCCGTGCCCTGCTCTCATTACCACTCTGCCACCATTGTCAGGCAAAACGGTGACACGCTTCTAATCTAAACCACAGCGAGCCTAGTCACTAAAATAACACTAACAAACACACAAGTAGACATGCGTCTACTAATCGTGCTAACATACCTCTAGTCACATGCATTTCAACAGCAGGAGAGTAAGAGGACATGTCACAGTGTCATCTGAAGGCAAACTATACACACACACACAGACACTACATCAACCTTTCAATTTTAGTCTCTCTTCTGATTCTATCTCACATGACTGACGCTTTAATTATTGTAATGACGACACAAGAGTCACAATCCAAAGGAAGCAGCCAATTTCCACAGCATGCTGGCCTTTGGCTCAGAAATACACGTTACATGTAGAACAGCACTCTGACACAGTTCAGTTTCAGGATGTGAGGAGAAGCGCTCTTACAGAGCTGCTCCCTGCCCCTCACCTGGGTACCACCCATTCTTTGTGTGGAGCTGGTGCAGCTGAGAGGATATTTATGTGTCAAGGAAGGTGGCTTTCATCCACTTGATGATTGACAAGTTTGTCGTTTTATTTTCAATTGCTGAATAAAATCTTCTTTTGGTTCCGATTGCACTTTCCATCACTCGTTTCCCCCACAACACTCAGACAGTTATGCCCTTCGTCGTTTGGACTCTGTGGGGCACAGAAAGTCTAAGTGCTGCTTGCCTCTGGACAGATGTTCTAGCTGTGTGATACTGAGATGGAGGCAAAGCACTAAAGCCGAAGAAGCTAAAAACACAAAGAGTGCTGCACAGTCAGGTAACTCTGCAATAAACTCGTCACTCCACTGAGGACAGTAACTATAATATTAATCGAATACGGACCAAAGTTACTTGATACAGGCATCCAAAAAGAAGAAAACTTTTCAGCGTTTCTGGCTGTTCTAAAGTACAAAATCCTGTAAACGATGGAGTTCCTGTCAGAGCTACGCTACCTGTCGTCCACTGCGTGTAGCCTCCTACTTTCATACATGCACCGCAGCACTGGATGTTCCTGCAAATTCTTCAACTCGGAGAAAATGTCACAGATTTTCCAAAATGAGCGCATGAGCAACACAGGATGAACAAATGAATGTAGCCATTACATGTTTAGGATTACCAGATTAACTACTGGATGTCACATGCTACAACACACACACACACTCATTTGAAATGGGAATAGTTCAAACTGCATTTCTATTGATACTTGTTAATAGAGGACAGGGACTGTGGTCAGAGAAAGAATCTCTCAGTGGCCTCCTGCTACACTGGACTCTACACCCTTTATATGAACAAAACCTACAGCTGTGCAAAAGATGTCAGGTCATCTTGCAAGTGCCCCTGTATTCCTGCTAGACTCATCCATTTTGCCTTATTTGTCATCATTATTGTTCTGCTCTCTCTGTTTGAAGTAACAAGAACAAGGAAGAACACAGCACTGCATCAGCCTGCAAGAACACTACATAGACTCAGTGTGAGTGGATTCAGCCTCATGTTCAACACTTTCTTTTTCACTATCAAACCCTCCAGCTGAGACATTATTATTATTGTTAACACTGTGTGGAAATAATGCCCGCTAAATTCAACACTGACTTCATCTTAAGTAAGCATGTAGCAAACTTTTTAACCTAATAAATATTTAAAAATCAAAAGGAGAAATTAAAAGCCAACCTGTCAAAGAAAGCAGAAAACTATCCATCCGTGATTCCACGCCTCTTACTCGGCTATGTATTTGTCGAGCTTAGACTAAACCCTGGTGTACGGTGACAGCTATTAGGAACAGAGGGGAGGGGTGTGTGTGTGTGTGTGTGTGTGTGTGTGTGTGTGTGTGTGTGTGTGTGTGTGTGTGTGTGTGTGTACGTACACATAGCACACCCCCCTAACCCCCCTAAGAGGAAGAGAGAGTGGGCGTGGCCCCGAGACACCGAGAGCCTGAGAGAGGACTAAAATAACTACTGTATTTCCTTGACAAGCCGAGTGCAGAGCTGTCTGATAAATGCTCACACACTGACACACACACACACACACACACCTACATACAACCAGCCAATGTGAGAAAGAGGAAATTGAAATAACACACAGCGAGTGATTATGACACCACAGTCTTTCAAAGGCACACCGAGCTATTCAGAGTAGGTGTAAAGTGAGGATAGACGAAACACAAAGCACCCACTCAAACACAGAGTCTATGACTCAGAGCTGCAAAGGACATCTTTACACCAGCACAGGAGGGAACAATCAAGAGCACTGAACAGTGAACAGCAGTGAGAATCTTGTAGTTCAGATAACCATCAAACCTAAAAATACATCCTCAATTCCAGTCGGGATGCCGTGTCAAATACAAATAAAAAAATCAAAAAGTCATAAACTTTGATTTGATTCACAAAGTACAGAAAACATGTTCAATATTTAACTTAAAACCAACTACGTGAAGACTGCTCAAAACACGTTGAAGCCAGGTTCATCTTCTATGTCAAAATAATCAGTGTCATCACTTAACATGTAAACTATTTAGTCTAGGAATTAAACTCTATTCTCACACACACACACACACACACACACCAGGCAACCCAAATTATCCACTAGTTGCACACCATGGTCAGTGACTCTGCGCTCACTAACACTGACACTTTCTAACCAAGCTGGAAGCACAGCTGTCATCTTTATTTCTGTTGACCTGACAACTACAGCCCCTGTTGCCATGGGAATTGTGTCCCCAGTCCACAGGATCACTAGTAAAACCACTGGCAAGGTTATACACACAGACACAGATGCACATTTGCACACAAACAACAATCCTGCTGTGAGTGCCAGCATGAGCAGGAAATAACAGTGCAGAGACTTAAAGCCTCTGTGTGTGTGTGTGTGTGTGTGTGTGTGTGTTGCCTCTGAGCATGTTTCAGGGATATCTGGCCTCACCAAGGTCTCTTATATATTAAGCACAGAAGGCAATAGCTCCACCTACTGGTCATTAACAGATGTTACACCAACAAAGTGCAACTCTCTCTTAAGGTCTTGCTGTCGCTCTTTCAGCCTTACCTCCTGGTGAACAGCTTGAATCCAGTGAAGGACTTGGAGCAGCCAGTGTGGATCTCCTCTTCCTCCACGCAGAAAAGAGGCAACAAGGATGGAACGGGGGCGAAGGAAGAAGGCAAAGAGGAACTAGATGAGGATGCAGAGTTGCAGTCTCCATCATCTACTTTAACATTTTGTGACCACGTTCCCTCCCCTTCTGCGTTTGTGTCCACACTGGTTTCTTCAAGCTCACCACTGCAGGCCTCCAGGTCAGTCTCATGCTCCAGATCTGTACATGCTCCCGGTTCCGAATCCATGAGAGAGTCTGTTCAGGTCCTGTGATCTCACATTGTGTTAGAACGACCTGCAACGCTCCTGGATTTCTGGGTAGTCTTTGAAAAGCATGACGTTAAAGACGGGTCCACTTATGACTTCAGTCCAGCTCCTGTGTTACAAAGGAACTCCCACAGGACCACTTTAACTATTCCTCCTGCCAGCGAGTCCTTTACACTCTACCTCTCAATGACACCAGCGTCACTTAACTTATACAGATGTGAGATATGACCTGAAACCACGAGACAGAGAGTGAGTGTACATTGTGTCCACAGAGATATCATCAAACGACCACATGGGCAATCAAAACATGTCAGTAACTGAAGTGTGTCCTTAAAGAAGACACTACATGGTTCTCCTTCAGTTACTTAAGAACACTACTGTTAGTACTACTACAGTACAGCTCAACTAAATGTACTGTGCCTCAGTTATAGTGACCCATACACGAAAAGAGTTAAAGCTGTAATGACAAAAGTTACCTGTCTCTAAATAGAGTGTATAAAGCAGTGTGACGTAATAAACACAATTCTAATAAAGCCTTAAAGTGCAGTTCAACTACTGTTAGCCTGAATAATAATCAACACTTACAAGCTGGTCAAGGACTTCAAACATGGCCACCCAGCAGAAGCTACAAAGTCAATAATCCACAAGCCAAAGGTCGTTCACAAGAGAGACCAGGTGTGTGTGAGTGTGTGTGTGAGTCTACAGAAGGATTAGTGAGTCTTGAGGGAGAGTTAATCCTTCCAGTAAGCAGCAGCAGTGTGACTTTCAGAGTCCCAATCCAGCTCACAGCCACTCACTCTGCATCTCACCCTCCACACTTCTTCCTCTCCTCTTCTTCTTCTGACAAAGTTTAGACTCAGTCTTCTTCGCCTCCTCCTTTTGGATTCTTGTTGAGTTTAATTACACTTCATGTAATGTGGATACTGACACGCGCGCGCAAACACTATATCTACTCTACCAAACTGCTGCACACGCAGTTTGGTACATACACACTGATCCCGTGTAGTAGTACTCGGCCGGCTAAACCCAGGAAGTGGATAATGAAAACAATCAGGGCCTCAGCGTGAGTTGCCTTGTCACATGCCTGACTGAATGTCTTTAACTGAATTAATGCTGCTGTTCACTGTACATACCTTTTTATACGCACACATACACACAGACACACACACACAAGAAAGACAGAAAGAAAGAAAAAGAAAATGTAAAAAGTTTGGCGGGGTTGGTGAGAGATTTTTAAAATTGACTGTTGAGTAATGGAGTTGTTCTCGCTCTGCTGCACGGCAGCTCCATCGGACTTCGCTCTCTTTGCAGGTCATTACTATAAACCAGGTTGGTCAGTCTGCGCACACAGCCTGCTGTGAGTCTACCTTGAACATTTGCGTTAGCACTATATTTCAGACATTCACGCGCGGACTTTAGCGACACTGATCAGCCGTTCTCTCTGCCCTGCTGTAAATGCCCACATGAGGGTGCTGTGTAACGGACAGCCACTCAGTCCATGACAGGTTTTCACTTTCTGCTATATTTGTTTTAGATTAGTTTCTTTAAAACCTGGGATTACCAGACAGTCGTTACCGTGGTTTCAGCAGTGCTCGGAGGTTGCAACACTAATACAACTAATACACCATCACCGGAGAGGCTGTGACTACTGCTTCTTATCTACTGTATTCGTTTTATAGGTTTACACTTTCTAACATCAGCTCATTGACAGGTTTAATTACGCAGGAGGGAAAAATCTCAATTTGTCTAATTTCACTGTCTCGTCAGGTCGTTTTCACACCTGGAGTGGGTTTACTGTGGTCTGAATCAGTTCTTGATTTTGTAAACGTGTAGCGTTTTCCGTGGTTTTCGTTTGTTTTCACAGACAAAAATCCAAGCAAACAAAAAGGCGTCTCTACAAACCACGTGAGAATGATCAGTCCGGACATTGGCCAGATGTGTCTGGGGCGGGAGCAACAAAAGTAGCAGGTGCCGTGTTCCGGTCTGCGCGCGGGGAATGAGCGTTATTTCACGGTGTGTTGCTAGCTTGTACAGACCTTTGCACATCTATAGTACCGTCCCACATTGAGACTACGAACCATACGTCATTACAGGCCATTTAGCTCACACTTGTAACTAGGGGTGGGTTTTAATAATCGATTCATCGATTAAAATCGATTCTGGCTTGGATAACGTGAAATCGATTCATTAAAATCCTGAATCGATTTTTTAATATAAATTTATTTTGCCCGAAACACCAGAATCTCAGGTGAAACCTCACAAAATTTCAACAACCACCAAACAGCTAAGACAGTAAATGAGAGCAGGTACACGGATTCTGCACAAGGACGTAAACACACAGCGCGGACCCGCGGATCAGAATCAGTGAGATGTCGCCTTTCTCACCCGACGGGCGCTGCAGCTTTAAGCGGCTGTGCGCGCTCCCGCGAACGGCAATCACTTTCTGGCAGACAATCACTTTTTGGCACAACAACTGCGCTGATTCTGATCTGTCGGCGGGTCCGCGCTTTGTGTTCACGCCCTTTTTGCGCTGATTCTGAAGCTGTTAGTTTGATCTCTCTCCAAACAATATTGACCGAACCAGCAGCAAAAGAAGATCCAAACTACGCTTCACATAAACATCGTCATGAAATCACTCTGACTTTTACTGTTTTGTTTCCACCACGATAAAATCACACTTCATGCACAGCTCTCTCCCTCTCTCTCTCTCTCTGTACTTCAAGAACAGTTTCCCGTCTAAAAATCTGTTTTCTGCATTATTCGCTTGCTTGTTACGCACAAGTCTACCGTTGTTTACAGCGCTGTCGGCCGCTGTTTTTTTCCTTTTACTTACTTCCGAAAAGAAAACCTAATTTCTGCCGTTCAATACTGAACAAATTTAAACTTTTTAAAATTATGCAAAATGCAAAACACTTAGCCGTGTCTCTAATAAAACCGCTGTGACATCAGAGGTAACGTTCATATGTTGATTAATGGTTTTCTTTCGTTTTTGATGTACTGCAAAATATTTTTATAAAATCCCAGGCCAGGAAAACCACCTTCATGTTTTTCTGTGTTTTATCTTCAGCTACTTTGACACAAAGGCATCTGCTGTGATGCTCACACCTTTGATAAAGTCTTTTTATAGATACAAAAATATGTAAATGTACTGATCTGAATTATAATATTTCTGACTGTCAAAATTTGCCAGATTCAAATCGAATTTAATTGAATCGAATCGAATTGAATCGAATCGTGGATCGAATCGATTCGGGACCTTGTGAATCGGAAACGAATCGATTCTAGAAATCAGTGACGATACCCAGCCCTACTTGTAACGTACACGTGGTGGTTGGTTAGGATCATGTTCACACCGTGAACTAACCGCTCGATCGATGTGAAAACAAACACAGCGTTAGGGAATCTGATCAGAAATGCCGTTCACATTCTTAGGCTAATAAACAAATATTAATACCTCACTCATCACATATCCACTTACACAACAAGCCCTCAAGTATAAATTCAGTGGATGTGCATGTGCACCTTGGAGTCTGCCCTCAAACTATTGAAAGTGAGACGGAGTCAGAATTAGTGAGTGAGTGCAGAATTAAATATGGAGCAGAAGAATTACTGTGAAAAGCAGACATATTCCCAGCTGTTGCCTAACCCTGAACTCTGAGTTGATCTTTGCTGGGAGGGATACTCAGAGTTTTGAGAACAGCTGATCCTTTAGAGTTCACACCATGCTAGACTAGGATTGTTCTGTGCAAACATTTTGCAATGAATTTTAAATTTCATTTTGTGATACTTTTTACAAGAACTGGGCTGCATGCAACAAGGAGGACGTGTGAATTAGCATCCTGTCCACGGCAGCATTCACACTGCTTGTGTACACACACACACACACATATTGATATATTATAGATATATATAGATATAGATACACACACACACACACACACACACCTGCTCTTCTCCTTTCTGTTTCACTGTTCTCTCTTGTCCTTCGCCCACTCGGTATTTCCATGACAAATAAAAAGCCACTTAGCAGCCTGACACACAATTCAGAGAAATCCTTTTAACTTCCAAACACCCACAGCTGACCCATTTTCTGTGTTTCTCTGTAAAGAAGGGCTCAGGTTCTGAATCGTAACCATAACCCTATACAGCCCGATCATCTCATTTCTTCTCTATAGATGATATTTACGGAGTCAGAGGGACACTGACAGCTGATAACACAGTTGAAAAGTGGAAGTGTTGTGTTCACAGTTCATTTGTTCCGTTTGTTCATAAACACACACACATACTCAGAGTCCCGAGTAATCGATCACGGGGACATGCTCAATCCTGACTATTCTGCTTATACTATTATAAGCAAATGTTTCACTTATGTGTCAATGTATGTTTCAGTTACAGTAATACTTGTGCAGCAAGATAGGTTTTTAATTAGGACAACATGGTGCAGCGGTTAGCACTGTGCCCTCACAGGAAGAAGGTTCCTGGTTTAACTCTCCTCAAGCATGGGTTTCCTCTGGGTACTCCAGCTTCTTTCCACAGACCAAATACATTAGGTGTATAGAATACAGTGCTATATGAAAATTAAGACTGTCCACGTAAGATTAGAGAAGCACTCTGTAAATGCCAACTTGCTGCAGCAGTGAAGGCAGAGCCAGCTGATCCTGGTTCTGTTTACAGATTTGAAAATTCTGCACTGGTGTGAAGACTTCGACAACAGCGAATGTTGTCACTAGTTGTTATTATTGCCATTAAAATGAGTCTCTAATGTTGTAGGCTATTTATTTTACAGTGTGAAGCAACGTAAGTGGCAGCTGTTGTGAACTGGAGCATGTATTTGGTCTGTGGAATGAAGCTGTGGGTGTTTGGAAGTAGCATGTCTTTATCCTGTCTTCCTTCTCTCTCCCCAACCGGTCGCAGCAGATGGCCCCGCCCCTCCCTGAACCTGGTTCTGCCGGAGGTTTCTTCCTGTTAAAAGGGAGTTTTTCCTTCCTACTGTCGCCAAAGTGCTTGCTCATAGGGGGTCATATGATTGTTGGGTTTTTCTCTGTATGTATTATGGTAATGTCTACCCACAATATAAAGCACCTTGAAGCGACTGTTCTGATTTGGCGCTGTGTAAATAACATTGAATTGAAAACTGCTGCTACATGCAGAGTGGACTGTGGACCCTCCCCATTTAATGGTCACACCCAGAACACTGGACCAGTCACCTCGATTTCTCTTTAAGCCAACATGGTGACCATAACTACATATTTAAGGAAAAGCATTTCATTGTGAAGCTTGTTTGTTTTAACAAATTATATGCTGGGACATATTACACTGGAGCAGGCTAACTGATTACACAGTTAGAGGTTTGATCTGCAATAAGTAGAACAAGAGGAAAACTGTTAAGCTCTTTATACAAGACTGAGATATTTTCATTTTGCATATAGCCACACTTCACTACACCTATGCACACCTTGCATACAGCTGTATTGTAATAACATGTGAGTTCCCAGAATTAGAGTTACACTAAGTATTCAGCGTGATGTGAGACACTGATGAGTCACGAGTATAGATCTGCACCATCTTTCTACTGACTGTCAGCTCCATGTCTTATTGTTAGTGTTGTCACAGAGCGACAGTGTTGAACAGACCTCATGGGGCCACTGCTGATTGGCTTGATTCTTCATCACGAAACAAACAATCACATCATTTTGTCATACTTTTCTTACTTTAGCAAAAAAGTCAGATGATAGAGTTTAATTTTAAGTGATCTTCTGTCCATTGTAGGGGACAGTACTGATCAGAGACATTGACTGACCTACTTTCTGTATGAGAGCCTGCAGACTGATAGCTAATGCTAACTAGTCCTTTGCTTGTTGAATGTAGCAAGATAATCATGACAGAAAAGAGGAGGAATGGTAACAAAATTGTGATGAGTTATTGTTCTCTGCAAAAACATCGCACCTCGCTTTCCATGCTCCTGTGCATTGCCCATTCCAGTATAATGCAGCTAACCCATGACAGCATTTATTGTTGTCAGAGTCATCACAGCGTGTCACAACAGCACAGACCTGTCGGATCAGCCAGCAGCGTGTATATCCATGGAATGAAAACCATCTGCTTCCTGGCTAATGCAGAGAAAACATTTGAATGCATGCTTGTCAAGTGTTCACGTGTGCACAAAGTTTTAATAAATGAATGTGTCCTTACACATCAGCAAACTGATGTTAACTAGGCTTAATTTCAGTTGATAAAAGGCAGATAAAACTATTTCCTTCACTGTAGAAAGAGAACTAGACCTTCAGTCTGATAGGCCACTTTTCACTTCCCAGTGTGTTTGTCAGTGTGTAATTTATGACAGATACATGAAGAGCAAAATCAGCAAAATCAGTGAAAGATATGATAACTACAACACAACATTTTATGTGTTTATGTACATATACTAAATATGAAAAACACTTAGGGATTATTCACTCCCAAGCAATCTTTAGCCAGGAGTAAAAGTCATTTTGGGGGTTTTTTCTCCTTCATTTGTAAAGTTCTCACACAGCCCCTGGCTCCTTACAACGATGGCGTACAGACTTGTGGAGGTTTTTTTTGAATAAACTGGATTCACCCATAGTTTATCAAGCTTACACATACTTGAGCCTCTGGCTACTGAGCAGGATTAGATAATATGTGTTACCCATAGATCATGTACATTAGGGGACACGTACAAACTGAACAGAAAGGATATTTCAAAATGGGAAATGGTTATATCTTCTTTCTTGTTAAAGGCATATCCTTCATGTAGCTGCTTGTTTTAGACATTGGCAGTTCTCATAACACCTGATCTAACTTTTTACCTAAGTTTTATTGGCTTTAATCCATCAAGTTGTGTTCTGTTTGTTAAAAAAGCATGATGCCCTCGGGATGGAGGCTCAGTCCTTCAAACTAAAGGCTGGATCGTATGACACGCAGAGCTAAAAATCAATAGAAAACAGCCAAGCATGAGCTGTGAGGTGTTCAGTGTTTGAAAGCCAAGTGCATCGTGCTGTTTATAGCATCAGCTGCACCTCTTCCCTGCCTGTAGGCAAACCGTGGTGGATTTAATCTGCAGTTTCAGTACCCATGAAACATTTCCCAAAGCATCACAACACATGTACGTGATACTGGTCATTAAATTCAGCTGGATGAGCCTTCTTTGGAGCAGGAATGATAACAAACATCAGGAACAGTGTGAGTATCTATGGACTGCTGAAATACGGGACACCAAGCTGCTGACGGCTGCTCCGTGCGGGTCTTTAAAAGAAAAGCTGAAATTCTGTCAGAAGAATTCTTAGAGCTGACATGTTTAAAAAGAGACAGAGCAATGGATCAGGTAACAGGCCGTCATAATCACCGCTCAGTGATAAGCACTTCAGCTGGTGAAACCACCAGCCAAAGCCTGACCCACACTTTAGGAGTCAGATTTATAGAAGTGTTCCTCTAAAATATCCATCTGTGGCTTCCTAGCTACACTCAAAAGCTGATTCGGTTCTCCTTGTACAGATCAAAGTGCTACACGATCAGGATTTAGGAAAGGGAAATTTCCTTCCTATTGATGCATGATTTTCAGTCTGTGCAGAAATGAATGATCTGTTATTGGTTTTACAGCCTAATTTATGTCAGAACAATGAAAAATATTCTGTCAGTACCAAGAAACCAGCTCCCTGTGGGTCAGCGCTGTGCTTTGTCCACAGTTACTGTTTTGGTCTTTCATTTGCAGATAGCACTCTCCTATCCTGTGTTGAATCAGGCAGTGACAGGTGGATAAACTCACCAAGAACAAAAACAGGTGCTATCAGAGTAGCTGGTGTTGAATACAGCGAGTTGTTTGGTTTGCAGCTTTTGCTTCATTACCAAATGGGGGGCACAAACTGCATAAAACAAAATCTGCTTTTGCTTTGTGAACACAAAGCACATAAAACAGGAAACACCACACTGAGACAGACAAAAAGCTAAACTAAAGAGACAGGACTGACTGGGGAGACACAACTAAACAGAAGAACCAGCCAACCACAGGCAGACACAGGGAACAGACAGGGAACACAAAAGGGAACTAACAAACCTATAATCAACAAAAGTTATGCAAGGGCACCACATTAAACTCAAAAGCACAAAGGAACAAATGACCAAAGCACTATGAGCTCACTATAAAGCTACTCATAAAGCCTCTCTAAAAACTAAGGCAAATCATGAATTGCCAAAAAACCTGACGTTTGCACAGGACAGAAACCTCAGTCCTCTGACAGGAGAGAGCACAGTTTTACATTAATCGTGCCAATTTAATCGATTGTGTCAAAGGTCACCAACCAGGAACCTCTTCTGTCGCCACAGTTACCCGCTGATCATCTATGGCTCACATCACCTGTACATGCTGCATGTTTGGTATAATGTTGTCTTTTGAAGGGTTTTTAGCCACTTGGCCCCCATGCTAGCATATCGCATGTCATTTGCTTACAGTTAGAATTAAGCACCTTGAGGTGACTCTTGTTGTGAGTTGGTGCTATATACAGAAAATTGAACTGAAATTGATTTGACAGCTTTGACGTGAGGTAAGATGGCTGAATTTTCCCCCAAGGTTCCATCTGCCTTTGCCCTTCAGTCTCCGTTTTACAGCATATCCTTTATGTAGCTGCTTGTTTTAGACATTGCCAGTTCTCATAACACCTGATCTAACTTTTTAACTAAGATTACTTACTTTGCCACTCTTCTCTGCTTATAGGTAGTCCCAGATCTATAATAAATAACTAGCACTAATAGAAGGAGCCACAGATCTCTAGTCACCATGCTAGATCTGTATGGTGCCTTATGGATTATTATTGCACGCTTACAAAGAAGAGTTTTTGTTTTATGCAGCTGAGGATGCGAGACAAGAGATGAGCGGCTGTTTGCTGCACCTGCTTCAGCAGGCTCAGCTAATGCACCAATGCGTGCCGCTCACAAACATCAGCGTGAACGTCAGCATGCTGCCACAACGTTGTATACCAGGGATGACGAGAAGATTTACAAACTAAAGGCGTAGCTGCAGCTACTGGCTGAAGCAATAAAAACTGACCAGACTAAGGGGAAAAATAGTCCCAGAGCACACTCTGCTCATTCAGTCAGTCCCAGTTCCTGAACTTTAACTCTTTTCTCTTTTCTCGGTCTGTTTTTAACCACTTTTTTTTGTTGTTGTTGTTCTGACTTGGACGAACCAACCAGATATCCTTCATCAGCTCAGTATTCTTCTCCACCTGCTTGGAATAGCCTCAGCTCCATGTTTTCAGCTAACAGAGTGAGCCACACCTCAAGACGTTCACCAGTTTGCCTTCTCTGCCTCTGAAATCTTCTGTCAGATGGTCCCTTCTCCTCCAGGCTCTCACACCCACCAGCTTCTCATCAGACTGTAAACATGCACAGAGCTCTACAGCACACATATCAATGATAACAAATGTACTATATTAGGCCACTGATACACACATTTCAAAATAACTTACAGGGAATGTGAATTTGCATTCACATTCCCTGTTCTGTGGAAATGCTGCTCCAGGGGGAACATGCTGCTCCAGCATGTTCCCCCTTCAGTAAACACTGGGCTGAATTTCACTGGAAGGAATCATGATGCTGGTTTTTTGTCGTTTGTCCATGCACGGCTGTTTGTCCTTTATGAACACAGCCCCAGGTTATTAGCTTGTGTCAGAAGAAAGCATTTCGCGTAATGGTGCTACAGAAGAGCCACAGCACGACAAAAAAAGGGTGGCTGGGGGGGGGGTGGGCAGGAGCATGTCCTAATTAAAATCCATAATTATATTTACTTTCTTGTGTACAGAAAAGCAATATTTCCTCCTGAAGGTTTCACAAGATAAGGACATAAAGAGCTGTGGGGGTGGCACCAATCTGCCCGTCTGTTTCACTATCGATCCTTTAAACAGAATAAGTTCATCTAATTACAGAACAGACACAGTTTATTCCAATGACTATTACTATCATCCTTACAAGGAAAGCAGTGTCTAAAGTCTGACTGTTATCAGCATCTGCTACATATGTGCAGTCCTTTCCTTCCAGCTGCTTCTGTATGTTTGCAGCTGCGTGGAGTGCACGGGCCTGACTTCCATGTGCAGTCACTGTTGTCACTGACTGCCATTGTCAGCCTGTGGTTAGAAATACAAACACGACAGCAAGCCATATTCTGTTTTATGCAAACACAGACACACACACCTGACATGTTCCTAACTGTTGCAACACTGTTTTCGTCATCATGCAAAACACAGCACCAAGGTTTTGTTCTTCTCTGCAATTTTTACACCCTGCAAAACCATTTGATTATAATAAATGCAAATACGGCGCAAATAATTCAGATCTCTCCCTGTAACATAATTGCATCAGGCTATTAAACATGAAACTACAGACGGAAAAATCTAAGTTAAAGGGATGCTAGGCTGAGGCTTTGTATGGTGCAACAGCACTACTTTAACAGCTGTGAGGCACCGAACATCAGCATGAACAGTGTTCAGTCTATACTGCCACAGAGACACTAAAAACAACAACATAACAACAGACGCTTTGGACGAACCCATTTTAATCAATAGCACCAAAAATGAAACACGCTGCCTCTGGAGCTCGAATCACTGAAGCCTTTCAGGAGCTGTCGCTGCATACTGTATCCAATCGTTCCTGCTTCATGTAGAGTTAATTCATGTCACACACTTGTGTTACAGCTAATGGAATTCCGGCTGCCCTCGAATTTTATGTAGATTTTCTCACAGCATGAACTATACACACAACAACACACACTTTGTAGGCAACAGATACAGATGATCCTTACATAACTCGTCTGAGTCAGGAGAGCTGAAAGCCAGGCCAGCCCCCCACCCCCCCACCCACACACAATCCCATGTGGATTACAGACCATACTAAATTATGCTGAGATTATGCCTCATGGTGGCAGTGACATAAGAAACCAGCTGATGAACAGTTTCACTGAGAACTTCAGTGCAGTGATGGAGAACATGAAAGCTTTTCTCTGAATTCAGACAGTGGTGAGGACCTCAGGCAGATTTAACAGGGAACACAAGGAACTCTGAACTAAATCATGACAAACACCCACCTGTCTTCCTTCAGTTTATCAATATTGATGGTAGATGGCACCTTTAACATGAAAGACCAGCTGCAAGAAATGAGAGAGTCTGACAAAATGCCATGTTTCAGGTGTAATACTGCCTGCAGATGATGTTTGTACAGTACACTGAGGCTCGCTGAGGGTTGTCCTCTCAGCTCCTGTGGCGCACGGCTAACACATCTGCTAAAGGTTTTAGATCCCATGTGAGTTAGCAATGCTCTACCGTCTATTAATAGCAGGAGTAAAGTGTTTCTGCAGCACAGCATCATACATCCAACCACACATGCAGGTGTAGCCTGAACAGAAGCTACATCCACAGCCACAGGTTCAGTCAGCACAGCCAGGCAGAGCAGCTGCAGCTGTGCTCAAAGCCACTCCATATGCATGTCCCACTTCTTTCTTTTGAAAAGAGTAAGAAGCACATCATTCATCTCTAGTCCTAAAAGCCAAACAAAAACCTTCTTACTAAGCAGACAATCACTGTAAATAAAAAAGAGAGGAGAAAAAAGAATGAAGGGGAAACAGCAGAAATTGAACAGGCTAAAAACTGTCCAATAAAGTACCTGCAAGTACTTTCATCATTCCTATTTGCAGTCCTGCTCAAAATACATCAACAGCAAGTCCGTCAATATCTGAAGGAAGTTGGAGAGCATTCATATCTGACAGCAGAGCCAGAGCTCATGAGAGCTTCAGAGAAACAAATGCCTGCCCACCGTCTCAGGTCATCGCTGGATGTTAGCTTTGGGGTCACCTGCAACAGGCTGCTATGACACATGAACTGAGAATCATATCAGGAAAATTAGGTCAGACATGTCTGCAGTCACCTTTTCACGGGTGTAGCTCACAGCATGCCCCACTAGTTATTATCAGGCTGGGGTGCTGCTGAGAGCATGAAGGAGGCAGCACACGTGACATCTATTCACTGTGCATTATCATGACACTGACTGATGGAAAAATACTTTCACTTCCTGTATTTGAAGATCTGACTTTGTTCTCCTCACCCAGACCTGCTCAGTGCATCTGGGGCACGTGGAGCGCTTGCTGTTTATCCTCGCCGACACGACCCTGAGTACAAGCGGCGTGTGTCAGCGATGCTGGCCTGATCGGGGGGTGGAAAAAGTAAAACACAACCTGAGACCAGTGAAACACTGGGCACCAGCTCAGCGTTTAATAAAAGTGCACGTTTTTAGCTGCAGTAGTGAGAGGAGAGCTGGTAAAGGGAGGGCTGGAGATGAGGACCAATAATCAAATTAAAGACAAACAGATCGTAACTACAGTTTCTAAGGCAACAGACGGGCCATATTTCATTGATGAGAAAACAAAAAGGACAATCCAGTTGACAGTGACAGCCCAGTGTGGTGCCATTTCTGTAAATACAGAGCAGGATCAGATGGTAAAATGGATTTTAGATTACAAGCTTCACTTATTACTTTCCTATTGTTGCTCCTTTTCAGCTGACCAATCACATTAGCTGTGTTAGAGGGTGTCACCCTAGTAACCCAGGAAATGGATTCAAACATTGATCCTAACACAGCGAGTTGAACTAATGGAGCCCTTACGGTCACCCTTCTCCCGCTGTGAACAGTGTGAGAGACTGAAAGAGGCATACATACATACACAGCAGTCCTCCTACACCTACAGTAGCGCTCTCCAAACCAATCAACTCATCAGTTTTACTGCTTATCTTTTTGATTCCTCCTATTTTTCAAGCCTGTTATGTCTGTAAATCTTTTATTGAAAGCACTTGCTGGAAATACACATATTTTGTATGCCTCACAGATATGAGACTTCTTGTTTCAGCCTCCTTAGTGTCCTCTTCTGTCACACCAATCGGTGCATGTGCCAGTTTCGTATGCAGCAAAGTCGTGCACATGCTTTTATTATCTTCTCTTTATAGTTTCAGTTGGGAAACCTGTTGGAGGTGGCTGTAGCTCCGAGGTACAACAGGTCATCTATTAATTGGAAGGTTGGTGGTTCAGTCTCGTTCAGCCATTCAGAGTGTGAATGTGTGTGAATGTTGGAAAGCACCGAAAAAAAGTGCTTGTATGAATTGGTGAATGAGCCGTGAAAGAACCAGTCCATTTACCTGCCATCACATCTATACTGAGAACACACCAGGTCATATTCATGGTCATAATCATCAGGATTTTTGCTATTGGTGAAAGTACAAGGAAGAGAATCACTAAGCTCACCTCAGTCTCTTCTTCAGCCTCTTACTCAGTGTGCACTACCACTGATTACATTGCACCTGATATTGCACCTTACAGCATATATAACTTCATCTGTCTGTCTTAAGCTGGAACAGTGTTCATGTCAGGGTCAGGTGAAAGGAATCCTGACCACTTCACTCTGGGTAACATTTCACCTCTTGTTAAAGTGTAACTGTGCCTTTCCACAGTATGTCCCAGCACGTAGACAACATGAGAACGATCAGTGTTTCGTTGCCACTTTCACTCCTCTGGTCTGTTTGGAGACTTCCTACCTGTAAGACACCTGCTTCCTGAAGGTCAGCTGCACAAACTCTGCCTCCATCTGGGATACTGCCAGCTGCTGCTCAGCTCCCTTCAGCTCTTTCTGTTTGGGTACCTAAAATCAAAACACATCTGTTGTTTCCGATGAAAGCTTCCTTCCTCACACAGGCGCTGGCAGCCTGCAGCAGCGGCTCCTGTACGCGGTAAGTATGGAAGGAGAGCAGCACACACCTGAGAGACGCCGGGCTCCTGTGCGCTCCTGGAGTTTTCCAGCCCAGCAATCACGTCGTCCTCCTCGGCCACGTCTTCCAGCTCGGGCCGCTCCGAGTCTCTCATCATCGCTGCGATCAGCGCGGCCTGAGTGCTTTTACCCGGATTAATGCTCCTGTCCTCGGCACGGTGTCGCTGCTCCCGGTGCTGCTGCTGTGTTCCCAACGGTTTATTTTGGTGCGCGTTTACACGAAACTACAGTCCCACCCTCCACGCTGCGTGACACACCAACCCGGCGTGGACCGTAACTGTCCTTGAGACGCACACGATAAAAGTTGCGTGCGGCAGGTGAGAACTGTCCTCCTGTCCACTCACGCAACGTGTTGCCGGAAATCAGCTGTGAGCGCTCGCACCCCCGCCCCCCTTCTCTCTCTCTCTCTCTCTCTATTGAATGACTGTGATGAGGGCAAGTAATAAAACACGTCTCGTGTTTCTGGGATTTAGAATGGCTGGTGTGTGTTAAGAGCTTGCTTTGAGCTTAGAGGGAGGCTGCTGGTAATCATTTGAGTGTTTGATCAGAGCACTGACTGTTTCTGCTCTGCTTCTAATGTTAGTAAATGAGTGGCCTTTCAGAGAGCCTAAACATGTTCAGAAACTCGGGGAATTCTGCACACACGTCAGGTCTGGTCTGGAAAATGTAGGTATTTTATTGGTTCGGGACATGGAAGTTTCAAATGGCTCTAGAGCGCCACCTATACAGGCAGTACTGCAGGTACATAGTTTGACCTACGGTACATGAATTACATTTGCTACACACGTGTAACGACCAGTGTGTCCCAAACTTCATGTCCTTGATAGGAGTCTGATTTGGGAGACATGTATGCGCCAATATTAGGTCACACATATGGCGCCAAGTAGGTTCTGATCATCATCCAACCTCATGGAATTTGAATTGGTGGCAATAAATAATAGAATGTATGTTAAATCAATAAATTTCATTGAGTGAACACTGAATTCTGTCATTGATTCTTGATCATTTTTGAAATAACAATAAGATAAAATTGTGTTGCTATTGAGGCTGTGTCTTAACTATGTGTGTTAACTCTATAATAAAATGACTATTCTTGGTGTTAGAGTGTTTCTCACACATAAACTGTGATGCTTATTACCGTGAAACATGTTCATTTTAAGAGTGAGACTGAGCAATATATGGAACTGTTTGGTATCAACCTTGTAGAAACTAGTTATTAAAGGTACCTTAACATTCTCTATCTTACCTGTTGGGATTCTTTATTTCAGTGCATTGTTGCCAGTTGCAAGCAGACATTTTCCAGATATGCAGTGCAAAAGGCTCCTGAGACTGAATTGGGGGTTAATCCTGAAAATAATCAAATCTAAATGCATTTTAATACATAATACTGTCAACACAGTTCATCTGTCATGTGCTGCAGTCTCGTGTTGGCTGGGGAGACTTACTTACCACTTAGCACTAGTAAGAAAATAATGCAATCCCACTGAACTTCAGCATCTAGACCTGTGGCTAGCACAGAAGAGGAGCATGGACAAAAACCTACTGAACATTAAATAGAAACAAGATGAACTATGATAAAGCAAGTGCATACACCCTCTCAGAGGAAGTACAAGTCAGAAGAACAATATTGTCATCTTTTATGTAGCAGGTTATTGAAAGAGTCTTCTCCAAGCACAACATCCCAGTGTGCTTCAGACCCAGCCACACACTCAGACAAAATGTTCAGTTTTGTTGTACAATAGTACCAAGTATGACTGTGCAATGACAATAATCTGATCTAAAAACTGGTTCATCCCAAAGACAAACTTAACAACGTGGTGTATGCTGTACAGTGCAGCGAGGAGTGCTCAGACCTCTGCACTGGAGAAACCAAACTGCCACTTCATAAACACATGGCACAGCATAGAAGAGCCACCTTGATGGGACAAGACTCTGCTGTCCATCTGCATCTAAAGGTCAAAGGTCACTCATTCAAGGATGCCAGTGTTCACATTTTGGACAAAGATGGTTTGAAAGAAGAAGAAGCCATCTATGTCCACTGTGAGCGACCATCTTTGAACAGAGGGCGGGGCTTACAACACCAGCTGTCTGCCATCCAGTTTTGAGATCCTTCCCAGACGCCTTAACGCCCACTCACATCCTGGGCCATTTGACTTCAGTAAATCACATGATAGGGTGGGGCTAAGTCTCACAGTGGGTCCACCTGAAACCTTGGCTGATTGTGACCCACGCCCATTTTTACACCTTGGCTCATGTGATTAAACAGAGGATCAATAGGGGGTCCGTGACCCTCTTAGGGAAACTCCCAATAGGGCTCAAAAATCTGGGACTCACCACCAGTTGCCCTTAGAACTGAAGAAGCTTCTCAGATGAGAGCACTGTAAAATCTAATTAGTTCCCAGAACTCAAAAAAATTATGGAAACTCGTTGCCTCAAAAAAAATTGAGTAAAGCTTAGCTAAAAATGACTAAGTTAGGACAACTTATTTACTTTGAGTACTCTGTACAAGCTCATTTGTTCCCAGAACTCAAAAAAATTGGATAAAGTTTACGTAAGATGACCAAGTTAGGGCAACTTACTCATTTTGAGTACACTGTACAGCCTTGTTAGTTCCCAGAACTCAAAAAAATTATGGAAACTCGTTGCCTCAAAAAAACTAAGTAAAGCTTACTTAAGATGACTGTTAGGACAACTTATACATTGCAAGTCTGCAGTATTAAGAATAACTTGATATTTCTGACTGTACAATACTAATTCTTTACCTACTGACAAACATGTTAAGTTCAACTAAATGAAAAAACAATTTGTGGTAACCTGAATGTGATTAAAAATAATTAATCAATTTTTGTAATGATGTTAAAATCAGCCCAACTTTTATTTTCAAACACAACAAAGTATAACAGCCAACATACTGGACACTGTTCTGCTGAACAACAAACAATTATATTGACATCACTGTTATAATCTTAAAATGAAACAAAGTCTCAGATGTAATTATTCTGAAAACAAGTTTAGGCCTACCACAGTTTGTTTTGTACTTACATTACTTATATAATCAAAATAAAATATTTATTGTTCTGTCACAAGTGCAGTCTCTAATTTAAACAACACATTTGTTTTCCATTCCAACACATGAGCTGGAATGTTGTATTATTTTAAGGACGGCTTGTTTCCAGTCCAGGCATTACTGCCTGAATGACTGTCATGGATCGAGGTGATCCAAATGTAGGTGCAGAAGAAAGTCTTTAACTTCCCTTAAGTACAGTGGCAGTGGATGTGGGTTGGAGATGCAATGAGCTTGAACCTGCAGGCGACCATCTTCACTGACCACACCATCTGTGACGGAGGCCTCATCTCTCCTGTTGTCCTGCAAGCAAACAATCATATTTTTTGGAACATGAACTTAATTGCTTTCTTAAAACATTTCTTTCTGCATTTGGTATAAAACAGACTCCAATTTAGACAATCTCAGACAAATGAATGTCTTGTTATCAGGCCTTTGCCAAACTTGATGACATGCTGAAGAGGTCATCAAACCATTTGATTCAGCTGTGTTGGAGTAGGGATGCATCTAAAAGCTGCAGGACGGTAGCTCTCGAGGACTAGGATTGGGCACCCCTGCTCTAAACTAAGTTTGGGGGATGTGATCTTTCGAGAAATGCAGACCAAACTGTTGTTGTTTGTTTACTTACACAGCATGTCTTGTAGAATTAACTGTGGTCACCAGCAACAGCATAGTGCAGTCATATCTCAAGTCTAATAACAGAAGACAGGAAAAGATCAGTAAAGAAACAACTTCCCCAAACCAAAGCACAAACAAAACAATAAGTAAAACAGGCTGATCTAAAGTATGATTAAAGTTCAGCCTGATTAATATAAATGTCACTGACAGTTGCTAATATATTGGAAACCAAAAAATACTTACCACTGAGTTGATGTCTTTCTGTCCAACAACAGGAGTGCTGGTCCCGAGCCTCAAAGACAGTAAGAAGCAAGCAGGGAGAAAAACAGAACATTTTTCAGAAACTGATTTGATCCTTAATGGCTGTGCAATCATTGTAACATAGAGTTTGCTTATGTTGTTAAATAAAGGCTAGATTTGACATTAATAGATGCCACAGATGTTCTAAAGCTGCCACAAAGCATGAAAAAAAATAGACGTCTCCGAAAACGTCGGAGATTTTTTGCAAATATGTGATGTCTTGATAAATCGAGCAGATATTTGAAATTTACACAGCTACATTCTCGCCTGAAAATATCTTAAAAGTTTATTTTGTGACCCAGAAAAAGTAATAAGTTTTTCAGCCGCGCTCCTCCGCCATTGCCGCGCTTACAAGTACGCACAGGCTCTGACAACCGTGGCCGACAAATGCGATCCTCCTTTTCCCCAGACTACCCTTTCTGGGTCACAAAATAACCTTTTAAGATATTTTCAGGTGAGAATGTAGCTGTGTAAATTTCAAATATCTGCTCGATTTATCAAGACATCACATATTTGCAAAAATGCTCGGAGAGCTCTGTTATCCACCCCCCACACCTACCCCACCCCTAACGGCTGCACCTCCCGAAGAATTTTGTCTGGGCTCTTATCTCACTTATTTATTTCAAGCTATCAACAGAAAATTTCACCACATAGTTTTATGTAAGGTTTTTAAGGCTGTGGTGTTAATTTTTAAGTAACATGAGCCCAGCGACAGCAGCAACGCTAGGCTAACACTAACTAGCTAGCAAGATTATAAACCTGGTGCTAAACTAAGAGAAGCCACAAATCAGTTTGAATAAGAGTAAATTTATAAACTCACCAAGTCAGTGTATCAGGTAAAGATCCACAGCAATGACAACAATAATATCTTGAGCTGAGCTTCTCCAGGTTTGCTCAACATATTCCATAAAAAATGCACCGTGAACATGCGGACTGATCCGAGAGGGAGGAGGACGGTAGTCACGTGGCATTTTCAAAACACATCTTTCATCCTTCCGCACTGAGAAGCAAAACTTCCAGCTTGCTTAGTTTTTCTAAGTTAAGACAACTCAAATAAATGGAGTTTATCAGCGTTTTTGCATAAAAAGTACTGGTAACTTATTTAAATCGAGTTCTAATAACAAGTTGATAAAAATTGAGTTCAGCCTATTTAATATTTTTAATTAAACACAATATTACATTTTACAGTGAGGTGAAACATCTTCAAGAAACTTAAAGGAGTCCTCAGTCCTCTCCTGTGGACTGAGCAAAAACATGAGTCAGCCCTTAGCCTCTACAGAGAAAATAACAAAGTACAGTATGATGAGAGAGGCACCTCAGTGTCAGCCATATATATTTAATTTTGCCTAATATACTGGGATGTTTATAGTTACATGTATTTATACTTATTAGAACTATATTGTTATATTTTGTAACTCTAAGGTACAGTGTATTATTTAATTTAGTTTAGTGAATTACTGTTTAGGAGCAACTGTGACCACATAATTTCCTCTGGGATCAATAAAGTATTCCGATTCTGATTCGAGCCTAAAAAGCCTCCTAACACAAGGAATGAACCAGTATTCCCTGACTAAATGTGAGTGGTTGCTGGAGGATGATGGCAGTCACCAGTATTTTATTTGAAATACAAAAAAATGCCTTAGTTATTCACAGTTATAGGTGTTTCATGGCATTTTATGTTAGATGTGTTAATTCGGTTTTGGTCACTGTATTGATATCTATTTAAAAAAAATAGGAAAATTCTATGAAATGAAAGATTTTTTATTTTTTTTTAAATTGTGCCGCTGCCTGGGCCGGAGACCTGCCAGTCAAAGCAGCCATGACTCTAACACACTTATTCAGGTGGATGAATAATAAAAATATGCATGATATGCATTTTGAGAGCAGAGACAGTTATTTTCCCAGTGGGATGTAATAATCGGATGTCAGAACCACCAGAGTCCACTGAGATCATTTTTACATTTTAACATATGAGATAATAATAACAATAACAATAATAATGATAATGGATACTTATTCATATATTAAAGTAATACTTTCTGATAGTATATAAGAAAGAAAATATGACAGTCCAGTAGGGGGCAGCAGAACACACTATATTATTGAAGAGCCTTACCCTTACAATAAAATTGTTGTAATGTGGTACTATATGAATTGAATTAAATACTTGTGTCACACAGTGAGAGTGAGAAAAAAATGTGGGCGTTAAGGCGTCTGGGGAGGGAACTCAAAACTGGATTATAGATGGCAGACAGTTGGTGTCGTAAACCGCCACCTCTTCCCACTCACACTCACATCCTGGGCCATCTGACCTCAGGAATTCACATGACAAGGTGGGGCCAGGTTTCACAATGAGCTCACCCGAAACCCTGGCTGATTAGGTACCACACCCGCTTTCACACCTTGTCGCATGTGATTAGAGGATCACCAGGGGGTCCTTTGTCCCTCCTTGGGGGGATACTCCCACTGGGTTTAAATCTGGGACTCTCGGCCATTTGACCTTAGAACTGAAGAAGCTTCTCGGATGAGAGGTGAAACGTCTTCAAGCAACTCAAAGAAGTCCAGACGCTTTTCTTTGCAAACTCCTTTGACTACGATGACCTGGATGACTGAGAACCTTCACAGACATACAGTCCATAAAACCTTCTTCCAGTCTTCAGTAGTCCAATGGTGGTGTTTCATGGCCCAGACAAGCCTCTTTGTCTTATTCTGATGTCTGGCTTTCTTGCTGCAACTCATCCTGTCAAACCTGCAGCTTGAAGTCTTCTCTTCACAGCTGAAACTGAGACTTGCTCACTACGACCACTATTAAGCTGCTTGAAGCTGTTGTCCTGAGCCGCCGATCACACAAGCTGTTAACTCTCAGAAACTTGTCCTCTGATTCAGTCGTGTCTTTGGGTCTGCAGACCTCTTCCTGTCACAGTTTGTTTCTGAGCCTTTGGATGCTGAAGGAAACTGTACTCACTGACACCTTGACTTTCTTTGCAGTTTCTCTGTAGCAAAGACCTACATTTATAAGTGTTATGATGGTCTGTCTCTCTTCCATGGTTAATTACTTTTTTCTTGCCATTTTTGTACCAACACTACTTTCTGCAGTACAATACTGTTCAACTAGGGTATGGTACCACAGTGTGTTCCAGCACTGCTTTTATGCAGACAGAGGGGGAAGTAATCCAGAAAAGTTGGAACACCTGTAGGAAATAGTAGCACCAGCTTTCAAGGCTTGATCAACCTCCATTGCTGCAAAACAGATTTAAACTGTTAACCCATGTTGTCTCTGAAAAAGGCCTTTTTGTATAATCCTGAAATGTACATTATTTTTTGGTTTTGCCTAACCTTACCTTTTTTCACCACTTACCTTTGTACCATTTAAGCTGTTCATTGGACTTGAACAACTTGAAGAACTGGAAAAATTGGGGCGTTCTAAAACTCTTGACCAGTAGTGTATATGGCAGGTTGACTTTGGGATGCTTTTAACTAAATATAAACATTTATGTTACCATAAGTGTTTGTCCTGATCAACTTACTTTACTTTCTTATGAAAAAGTCTTGAACATGAGCATGAGTTGCCAGGTTGTGGACCAAAACAGCTTTTCAGAGCTGTGAAAACATGGAGAACACGGGCATTATCTGAACCATTGAAAAAAACCCTCAGAATGCTGACTTTGCTGAACTGCAGCCAGTGCAACTACATCTGCATCCGGTAGCAACCCTGAACCCTAACAAGCTGCCTAAACTGCCCCCAAAACATCCCAACCCAGCTACCCAGCCCAGTTGCTCTTGGCCTGTGGGTGCATGGAGCGGCTAAGCCCCCGTGCTCGCTGGCCAAAGCCCTGTGGGATTAGATCCATTCAGGCAGCGGGAAGCCACTGGTGGAGAAACAACAGACATGGGAAGTGACCCTTAGCTATAAATTAGAATTCACACTTAGGTATGCTTTATTGTGATAAAAATGTATATTTCTGTGTAAAGGCTTCTGTCACAACACAACTTTATTTATTACAGTAGAACAATTCAAAGTTTATACACTGGGACCAGACCCCTTGATGTTTTTAAGTCATTTGAATCTCTGTTTGCGTGAGTCTCACTTTCTTTAACTGTCGCTCTGCCCAAACTTATCTTATGCTGCACAAGACGAGGCCTCTCGTTTATGAGCACTTTGCGTGGTCCTTGAATATCACCTCGTGCAGAATAGACCCAGTTTGAGTAACTTCATCTGCCATTTATATATATGGCTCTGCAACATGGCACCGACACCACAAATGGTTTTATTTGTATGAAACTACTTTATTTGTTATGCACTGTATAGAACAGAAAGAAATTAGGTAAATCAAATAGCAAAAAAGAAAACTTACTGACCAGTCCTTTGAAAGTTAACCATCACTCTTGGTGCTGCATCATAATAACGTTGGTCTAGGACTGACCAATGCTGTGGTCTGGTCATTCAGTTAGCATTAGCCAAGAAGTTGGCTAATGTTAATCAACATGAGTAACCCAAATATGGCTGACAATAAACCTAACTTGGTAATATATTTGTTATACTGCATAATTTAAACAATTGCAATGCTTTTTTTTTCTGTCTTCAACACCAACACTGAGATATCAGATAGACCCATTTTCCTTTGGTCATCGTTGTCCAAGCTTTAGTTGTTGGACAGGTCCTGTGGCTGCAAACAAGCCCTCATTCACCATGCTGACAGGTGTTTGTGTTGAATCGCAGCCAAACATCTGCACTTTGGTCTGTCCAAAGGATATTGTTGCACAGGTTTTGCTGTGCTGCCATGTTCTTTATAGAGAGAAGAGGCTTTCTCCTGGAAACACTTCAAACAAGCCATATTTGTTCAGTCCTCTTCTGATTGTACTTTTTTGAACTTTAACCTGCTAATTGAGGACTGTAGAGTATGAGATGTAGCTCTTGGCTTTTTGCAGTTTCTCTCAGTACTGATGGTCCGACCTTGGGATGAATTTGCTAGGACCCCCCCCCCCGTCTTCACTGAATAAGATGTTGGACTTTTTGTTTGGAAAAGGCCTTCTAGCCCTCCCCAGATTGATGGGCAGTGATAATTAGTTCTCTAAGATCACTGCTGATGCTAACACACACCTGAATGCTGACTGTCAAAACCTTTGCTGTTATACAGGTGCTCACATTTACTGATGATCACTTAATCCAGTCCCTTTGATTATACTTCCAATGAGATTGTATTTAGCTCATTTTAAGACCTGCTGAGGACCAGACCAGTTTTATTTTGCCCTCATTGTAAAATGCTGGAATTGAAAGAGGGCACACTTTCTTTTTCACATTTCTCTGTCAGCTGTTGTTCCATTGACTCTGGACTGCATTGTTTCTAAATCTGCCCATCATCCAAGCACACAGGCAGAACAATGCCACAGCATTATGTCACTGACTGACTGACAGAACAGATATGTGTGTATGTGTCTGATGCACTGTCACACAGGTGAAATCCCTCTGTGTCTTTAGTTGGCTTCCTGAGCTCATTGTCTCTCCCGTCCTCCTCTCCGTCTAGCACAGTTTGTTTTGGCAGCCCCGGGTGTCTGATGCGAGTACCGCTGGGTCCCAGCAGGGACTGGACCTAGTGGTGCCCCCCCATCCTCAACCCTGATTCTGCTGACAGGGCCCAACCCACCATGCTGAGATAATGCCATTCCAGAGGGATCGTGGCTAAAGCCTCTCTTTCTGGCTCTCAGGTATATAAAGAGGAGGCAGCAGTAGAGAGGGGAGCAAAGCACTCTGAAAACATTCTTCAGTCACTGCTTTCTACCGCCACCATTCTCCCATTCTTACCTCATCTCCATTTTTCATCTGCTGGATTCCCCACCAAGCCAAAGTAGACCAGACTGTCTTCAGTTGCTATGGATATTGCCATCCAGCACCCCTGGTTCAGACGTGCCCTGGGCTCTGTCTACCCTGCCAGACTCTTTGACCAGTTTTTTGGAGAGGGCATGTTTGATTACGACCTCTTCCCTTACGCCGCCTCCACCATCAGCCCCTATTACAGACAGTCACTCTTCCGCAACGTTTTGGATTTTTCCAACTCTGGGATCTCAGAGGTAACCGAAAAAATATGGATTTAGTCTCATATTCTGTGGTTATTAGAGAATAGAGTGTGTGCATCTCATGTTTAATACATACATGTATAAAAATCTGAATTTTGTTGGACTTGTTAGTCTTGAGTTTCGTTAGACTGAAAGCTAACATCTACTGTGCTCCATACAACGTAGAGAGAAATGAAGAAATGAAGCTGCTGACCTAAAGTTTTAGAAGTTAAGGTCAAGAGATGTTCTCTGTGTTTGTCTGTCTCCCTCAGGTGAGATCTGACAGGGATAAGTTCACAGTCTACTTGGATGTCAAGCACTTCTCTCCTGATGAGCTCAGTGTGAAAGTCACTGACGACTATGTGGAGATCCAGGGCAAGCATGGAGAAAGACAGGTAGTCCTCCTCTCTGCTGTGATGCACACACCACGAGTGAGTGAGTTAGACTCATAGGGCATAAAGGCTTCCTGAGGAATTTTCCAACACTAGTCAGATCACTGATCACAGATGTAGCAACAAGCCATATGTACGTAACTAACCACGGTGGTTAGACATACAAACCTGTTTATGTTAGACTGCAAGAAAGTTCACTGTAATACGTAGGATGGGTAATAAGATGTATTTGATTACATGAAGTTGCCTTCAGTGTTGTTATGGGTTGAAAGCAGCCAATAGGTGTGTGACTAGGTGCCCATCCCTTTAGCCTGGACATTATCATTTTATTTTGTATTATTAGTGGAAATGAAAAGAGGAAAAACAAGTTATGTTGGACTGAAAAGACTAAATAGACATATAACACACAGTACTATCTTATCCCGTCTCACAACAACTCCACTCCAAATTCCAAGATGCCACTCAGTTTGTCAGGCTCACGCATCTTAATAGACCTGGGTTGGTCTCTGACTCTGAAGTCTGAAAACCTCAGCAGTTAGCAGGAAGCAGTGTGTGCTCACTCTCTCGCGAGAGTGAAGCTTTCCCTGGACTGACAATGGCTTCATGGCATCAATACTGCTGTTTTTCAGGACGACCACGGTTACATCTCCCGTGAGTTTCACCGCCGTTACCGCCTCCCCTCTAGCGTTGACCAATCATCCATCACCTGCACCTTGTCAGCTGACGGTCTGCTGACTCTGACCGGACCAAAGGTCACCGGAGGGAGCGAGTCTGGCCGCAGTGAGCGCAGTATCCCCGTGACTCGTGATGATAAGCCCAACGCTGCCGCCTCCTCCTAGAGGCCAAGTGCTGGTGGTTGACCCGGGGTACTGAAGGAGCTCAGCCCCGTAAATAACCAGCATCAACGGGGATGGACGACTCCGGAATTCTTCTTTCCCCCTTACCTTAGAGGATATCTGTGTCTTCCCTGCTTCTCTTTCTATAGTTACTTCTTAACTCATTAGTATCATTGTTTTAAGTATAACAAAAATCAGCCCGCCAAGGCAGTCGAGTAAGAGGTGGCTGGAGTTTTTAAAGAGAGAAGTCATCTGGAGACATTCACACGGCCCAGCATGTTTCAGAGCAGTACTCTGACGGTACGGGCTGGCTTTAAGCTTGAAACAAAAATGTCTTGCATGTTCTGTACCACATATTAAAATCGCAGAGGAGCCCTGGTTTCTCCCATTCTTGTTCTTCCTCTGAAGCCTCTGTCTCACATATATCCTGTACTGAAGTCTAAGCTTTGTTCAGTGGATATCTGCTCACAATTCAAGTCCATACTAAAGAAGCAATAAAGCTGTACAATTAACAAAATGCAACCCCTGTGTGGTTTTACTCTTTTTTCCCCTTCTTCTTATCAGCTCAGGCTTTGTTTTGATAAATCAGGCAGACAATAAACTCTTAGTGCACAGAGAGTGTTTTCTATGACATAACAATGATTTCAGTGAAGCAACTCTAGCAGAATATACAGACGGTGAGTGACGTCCAGTGTTGGGAAGGTTACTTTTAAAATGTATTCCACTACAGATTACAGATTACATGCCCCAAAATGTATTCTGTAACGTATTCCGTTACGTTACTCAATGAGAGTAACGCATTTTGAATACTTTGGATTACTTAATATATTATCATGCTTTTTACAACTACATGAATGTACTATTGCTGTGTGATTTATTACTATTACTGAAGGATACTCGCCATACCAATACCGACTTGATGTTTAAATCTTAATATAAATGAGTAACAGTAGGTGGACATTAGGTAAGGCTGCACTTTTTGCAGCGATCTCCTATAGAAAACTATTCCGCGCGTATATAAAACAGGTCCGCTGCTCCGAACCGTAGCAAAGGGACCTCTGGCTAATACGTCGGGTTCGTGTCGGGCTCGTAGCCGAAAACTAGCTTTGCTTTGTTGTCTGGGTCAACTTTGCTAGCGAGAGACAGAGAGAGGCGTTGAAAGGCTGCTCCAACGGAACTTATTGTTTCGGAGGAAAACACGAACACAGTGTACAGTCGAGTCTTAATAGCTTACTTACAACTGGGCTACACTGCCCATCAGGCTACATTCTTTAGGGCGATGCCTGTCACACTCTGCCTGTTGCCTTCATATTAAATAATTTTTACAAATATTTCTTCACGTCATTATGGCCACAAGTAGAGGTGACATGGGCCGCGAGATTGAGACGCAGGCATTAGAGCCTCTTAATGTGTGTTTTGTTTGGGTTTCCACCAGCGTGGAATTACCAAAAATACAGAGGGCACAGCCTAACATATGAAACAGGAAAAGACCGCCGTGTAATCCATTTATTTCAGCAAAGTAACTGTATTCTGAATACCACCTTTTTAAACGGTAACTGTAACGGAATACAGTTACTCATATTTTGTATTTTAAATACGTAACGGCGGTACATGTATTCAGTTACTCCCCAACACTGGTGACGTCTGCTCGTGCCTTTAGTCGATGGATACAGCACAGTGTGTGCAGCGTTGGGGTGACTGCACAGAAAACAGATCCGTGCAGAAGACCTTCAGAGCAGTTCAGTCCTCTGAGACATGTGCTTCTGATGTACTGGCATGACACAGACACACTGCACTGTAAACATCATCTTTACTAGGTCAGGTTTAACAATGCAGATCTACATTATGCATTTTAAGCACTAACCATGCACAGTAGTGTGAACATACATAGAAGCTGAACGGTGAACAATGCAGTGAGAAAGGCTCTTCTTTCACTTCAATTCCTCCCTCATCACACACGGCTCTGTTTACAGGCCCGGCCCTGGAAACACACACCATGTCACAGTCTGTGCTCAGAAAGGTCAGGGATGAATCTCAAGGTGATGTGAGGAAGGGACAAGTTTCTACATTTGCATGCAGTGCACGCTCACACTCAACACCAGCTTTAGACTTTAGATCTGCCCATGTGAGACATCAGTGCAGTTGCTTCTCTATTCAGGAAAACAGAGACTGATAGCCCAAACCTAAAACACACTGCTTTCACTAACTGTTATGTGACAAATTGCCAAGTGTGAAGAAATGTAGCAGTGAAAGACTCAGATGCTGACAAAAGAAACAAAACAGGTGAAGTTAACCTGAACACATACCAAGCCCTCATTTCTGTTCTAACAGAGTTAGTGTGGTAAACACAATGGCTGCAAGAAGCATGCATTTCTTAGATTCTGGGCAGGGAAGCGCAGGATTCATCATACTATGGTACCTGTTGGAGGGCCTGAAGGTCCTCCAAGGTCTGCAGAGCAGTCAGTCTCAGGCTTGGCTGCATGCTGGCAGCGAGCCTGCTGACGCGATCACGGAGGTCTGGATCCAGCAGTGAGGAGCCCAACAGGAGCAACACATCGTCCTCCAACAACATGGACTGCAAGAGACGCAGGGAGTGGAGACACACCTCCCAGTGTCCGTCTACAGACACACAAATTAGATCCTGGAATACACAGTCTGTGACACTGACAGTTTCCCATCAACACTAACAGTTTATTATATTAACTATATCAGTGTCATTGAAGGTTAGACTTGAGACGGGTTGTAGGCTAGAGCACAGGTACTGTTTTTGTTGTAGCATGCATTAGCTTACCATCAAGCAGATTCCAGATGAGAGGGAGGATTCCTTGGTTCTCACTCAGGTACTTCAGTCCTTTGAGACTGATGCTCACGTTATAGAGCGCCATCAGCATCAACCTGCACCAAAGCATCACCATGGTCCGTTTTAGTGAAACAGCAGTCCACACTGCAGAGAAACACTGACATCTAGTGCCCACAACATCTCAACACATTCAGATGCCTTTTAAGAGCTTTTAAGAAGGAAGTTTAACCAAATTCCAGTCAGTAAGTGGTGGCTGGTTGGTCAGTTAGCACTGTGAAATCCTATGATGTTCGTCAAGTTTGTGGGTTTTATTGTGGTCGTATGAGCTCTGCACACTGTTGCAATTACAGGTATGAGTTTTACTTTAGTAGGCCCCTTTTCCGAATTTTACTAACACACATACCACACACGAAACATTACGAACTCTTGGTCACTATGATCACTTTAACTTTCTACTGATATGTCAATGAAAACAGAATTCATCTGCATCTTTCTATCTACTTGCTGCTGATGATCAGGGTACAGCCAGCATGGGCAACAGTGTGAGTAGACATGCCCAAACCTCCATCTCCCACGGGACACCCCTGAAATATCTCACATATGAAGGGTACCAGTGAGGTGCCTGCACCATATCAAATGGCTCCAATCCTAGTGGAGAAGCAGCAGCTTTACTCTGTGTTGGAACTACTTATTTTGTTTGTATTAATAAAATATGTTAGAATTTCAATGCTAGAGGGAAGCTTAGGAAACAAGGAGAGATATCAAAACACAGAACAAGTTTTTAGGCACGCGTTTGTATCAGTTTAAAAACCATATGTCGCGTCATTCTCGAGTTATTGCAGTCACAGTGTCCATGCTGCCTACCTGCCCGGCAGGGTGACAATGATACCACATCAGCCTTTTACAGCTGAGGGATAAAAATGATGACAAAGGAGGCACAAAACCTGCAGCCTAAATTCTTCCACAAACTATTACATGAATTCTATATTGTACAGAATGAGAAGCCAATAGTCACTCATAATTACAGCAGCTGGAACTGCATGGAAACCTGGACCTACAACCCTCTGGAAACCAGATTCCAGCCATTATCAGCTTTTTAATAAACATTGTTGACCACTAATAGGTATAAATGGGGTCATTCATCTTGGCAGACTTAGGTAAGGCAAATAAACCGAAGTTACAACTGATGAGTATATAATTATACTATACTGATGTTTATACCAGAGAAGATCTTAAAATGGAGTGAGTACGTCTAGCTCATAGCATTACCCTTAACTGCCACACTACAAAATCTAACTCAAATTCCAAGTCCAACACTCTTTAAATGAAGAGTCCTCTTCACATACTGAGGTCAATTATAGTGTTCCACAGGGTTCAGTGCTCGGACCAATTAGGCAGTATCATCAGAAGGCATAGTATACATTCTCATTGCTTGCAGATGACACGCAGCTCTATCTATCCATGAAGCCAGGTAACACACACCAATTAGTTAAACTGCAGGAATGTCTTAAAGACATAAAGACCTGGATGGCCGCTAACTTTCTGCTTCTTAATTCAGATCAAACTGAGGTTATTGTACTCGGCCCTGAAAATCTTAGAAATATGGTGTCTAAGCAGATTCTTACTCTGGATGGCATTACCTTGGCCTCCAGTAACACTGTGAGGAACCTTGGAGTCATTTTTGACCAGGACATGTCCTTCAATGCACATATTAAACAAATATGTAAGACTGCTTTCTTCCATTTGTGCAACATCTCTAAAATTAGAAATATCCTGTCTCAGAGTGATGCTGAAAAACTAGTTCATGCATTTATTACTTCCAGGCTGGACTACTGTAATTCATTATTATCAGGATGTCCTAAAAACTCCCTGAAAAGCCTTCAGCTGATCCAAAATGCTGCAGCAAGAGTCCTGACAGGGACTAGAAAGAGAGAGCAGATTTCTCCTGTTTTGGCTTCCCTTCATTGGCTTCCTGTTAAATCCAGAATTGAATTCAAAATCCTGCTCCTCACATACAAGGTCTTAAATATCAGGCCCCATCTTATCTTAATGACCTTGTAGTGCCATATCACCCTATTAGAGCACTTCGCTCTCACACTGCAGGCTTACTTGTTGTTCCTAGAGTATTTAAAAGTAGAATGGGAGGCAGAGCCTTCAGTTTTCAGGCCCCTCTTCTGTGGAACCAGCTTCCAGCTAAGATTTAGGCTCAATCAGGTGACACTGAATCCCTAAGGCTGATGGGGATTCCCATTATGTACTTCTTCACTCACTATGTGTTAATAGACCTCTCTGAATTGAATCATATCTGTTATTAACCTCTGTCTCTCTTCCACAGCATGTCTTTATCCTGTCTTCCTTCTCTCTCCCCAACCAATCACAGCAGATGGCCCCGCCCCTCCCTGAGCCTGGTTCTGTCGGAGGTTTCTTCCTGTTAAAAGGGAGTTTTTCCACTGTCGCCAACGTACTTGCTCATAGGGGGTCATATGATTGTTGGGTTTTCTCTGTTGTATTATTGTAGGGTCTAATATATAATAATATTAGATTATATAATATAAATATATAAAGCACCTTTAGGCGACCGTTGTTGTCATTTGGCACTGTATAAACAAAACTGAATTGAAAATTACATTCAATTTAACCTGAACCGCTAAAGTGCTCCCAGTGATGCTTACAAAGGAGTGCAGCATAGTGGAAACATGCCCTGTCACAGGCTAACTAAAAATGTGTGGCTGCCATCAAATGAAAAGTCTGCACAAGCCTATTGTTAAAAATATCCGGGACGTTTTCTTTTTACTGTTTGATTATGGTGTGGAACTGACTCTGTTTTGTTTTCACTTACATTTCACACAGTGTGCAGACTTTTCGAAAACTATGTTGTGAATAAAGTCAGTACAGCTGACCAACACTGAGGCTCACTGATGGTTTCAAATTAAAATATATATTACTGAATGAAAAATGTAGGAATTGTACTTTGCAGATGACTGCTTTAGAGGAAAATAAAAGTAGGTTTGATCCCGTTATGATTCATGGATCAGATGATCCGACGCAAACATTGTGTCACATTCTTGTTAACTCTCTATTCGATCCTGATACGTATTAATGACAAAGAGGTTGATCCACATACACTTTCAGTCTGGGGAAGACACCGGGCTTCATCAACTTGAGAAGTTTCATCAAAGTGTCCAGGAAGACGTGCGCTGAGCTTGACAGGAAGTCCCGCCCCTGTGTTACTGCTGCTACATCTGATTGATAAGAAACAAAGAAAAGTCAGCTGACTTAGAACCACGCGAGTTGAGCCGTTATTTGTGTTCATGAAGGTTATAAGAAAATGTGCTTCGACACATCCTTTCTGACTACTAGAAGCTTCAGACTCACTAGTAATGGTCCCAGCCACTGCCAACACAAACTGATGCTCATGGGAGTTGTAGTCCTCAGTTTGAGTTTTCTCCTCTTCATCTAAAGACGTGACAAAGCTCTCTAGAGTCTGAGCAGCTACAGCAAGGAAGGCCTGCAGCTTCCCCTGAAGCGCGCGCACACACACACAGTTAGATGATTACCATCCAGCAGCATTAACATCTGCTGTTACAAATAGTGTTAGATCATGTCTCAGTGACAAAAAAAAAATTAATTTGGAGAGAGAAGAGAAGGAGCAGAGAGGATGCTCTTTTGTTTGCACTGCATAAAATTATCATTATGTGGAACGACCAAAATATATGGACGAGCCATGTTTCATTTGCATCAAACACTTTAAACAACATATTTTAATGTTACAGCTAAAGATGTACAACACAGTCGTCAGAAGGTCATTTTGTAATTATACTGTGTGTTGGTTTGATCAAGCAAGTCAAACTAATTATTGTGCATACTGGGATAAGTTTGTTACTGTGGAAGTGATTTTTGATTTTATGTTTGGATTGGCAGATATTTACTCCGGCTGCAGCCCATTCCAAAAAGATTTGTGTCTCCTCCTGGGATTGAACTGGGATCTGATGTTAATGTATTGAATACTGTTTCATTTTCAGTTGTGGTTGCACTTTATACAAACACTACTGACCACTAACATGTATCCCTGTAGCCCTATTTGGGGTTTTTTGTTACAGGAAAACAAGTCCAAATCCACACACAAAGACAGAAAAGACTGAAGATGACTCACATCAGCCAGCCAAAGTGAGACGGTATCCTCCTTGGCAGAGCAGCTCCACAGCAGACTGCAGGCAGCAGATCCCAGACCAGAGCAGAAGTCTGCCTGCTGCTGCAGCTCCACTCTGCTCTGCCACAGTTGCTCACGTAACAGCAGCTTTTCCTGAACATCCATTCATGTGGATTCAGTGCAGTGTCACATTCAATAAATAATAAATAACAGCATGGCGTAAAGCAAGACAAGCCCAAATTCATCAACCAAGTCCAGTTTCCTTAGTGGGATACCAGAAATATTTTTCATGTTATTGTTATGAGTCCATTTTCAGGTCTGACTCTCCCTCTCACCTCTTTCTCTTTTTGACACTCAGTTTGCACAGCATCCAGTCGAGACTGAAGGTGCAGACACTCCTGCCTCATCTGCTCCTGCTCCTTCACAATGTGCTCCTTCACTAAACACACACACACACACACACACAGTTTGAGAGCAGATACTCTTAATGTTTCTAACACTATTTTTGCACAACATGAAACTTTGCCAGTTTTAAGGTAGAGTTTTGGTCCCATTTTGATTATGTCATAATCTCCCAGTCCTGTAACAGGCTGGCAACCTCTCCAGAGTATAACCGCCTTTTATTCCAACCCCTGAGACCCTAAACTGAATAAGTGGCTGAGATGCTAAGTGATGTGAGTCTTGAATTAAAGGAAAAAATGGTGAGGAATCGTGATTTATCACACGATCTCCATGGTGACTGTGATATTTCACCATGAGTAAGCAGATACAGGGTTTTTTGGGACCTTCTATGGGTTTGTAATTCCTTTCATTTTCACAGGGGGCGAAACAACCAGTTAATAGTTAACAAAGCTTCTTTAGTGGAGGACATTGAGGCCTGAGCCCTTCATGGAGTGTAGCACACAGGTGAACCAGTGGAAGGACATGATATTAGGGGGCCATGGAGTCTAAGCAGTGAATGGCAGTATGCAACTTAAAAGTCCGGGTCTTACACACAGCACACTGTGTGGTCTGTGTGTACATCTCCCAAAGATGTAAACTAGGTGTCATGTAGTAACAGACTTGATGTTCCTGTATAGGAACAGGAAAAAAGGATAGCACAGTGGTCAGAGATGGATAGGTCAATACAGGGCACATCTCAAGTCCAGTGTGGGACCTCTTAGATGAGTGGAGTCTTTAATATGCTGTGTAATGCTGAAGCAGTCTAACAGTGACATAAATTCTGCAGTAAAGGGGCAGCTGTGAGAGTCAATATGGATAAGGAGGAGTGTGGAGGAGGACAAGCTGGGGCTTCTGGGGGTGGTAAACAGGGGTTAGAGTGGGCAGAAGAATCCGAAATGCTGTCGTGCCAAAAAGTGTTTTCTGGTTTCTCCCTGTGGTTTTTTTTTTATGTCTAATATATTTGCTTAGACAAAGATATTAAAGGAACTTTAAAGTTCAGGTGCCTTCTTCCAGGCTCCTTAGACTACCATGACCTGGATGACTGAGCACCTACACAGACATACCTACACTATAATCAGACCAGTCCTTTTGGTCACTTCAAATATCTTTACAGAGCTGTGACGTTATATTTGGCACAGTGCCAGAGCCCTCTTGAAAAGGACATTTTTAATGTCAATGACAATTTTTACCCAGATAAATGGGTAAAAATTGGAAAAAACTTAAGTGCAGCATCTATCATGTGCCAGGCAGGTTCAGCAAGAAAAATAAATGACAGCTCAGGGGTTTCCAGCCTCAGCACAACCTTTATCTTCTCATCCCCGTGATGCATTGACGGTGGTGCTGATATTTCCGCATCTGTCCAGCACTATCGAGGAGGAGCGACGGGAAGAAACACGCGTGTGACAGATGGAGGAAGATGTCACAAAGAGCGGAGAGGAGAGGAAGGAGAGGAAACCGAAAAACCTTACATGTGACGTACTGATTCGTTTTAGACTTTAAATCACACGTTGGATCTGTGCATGATGTTTTGCTGAGCTGGTTTTTTGTTCGTATTTTTCAAAGGTTGCATGGAAACAGCAGACAGGCTGGTTAGTCAGAGTACGGCGAGGTAAAGTTTGTAAAGAGCGCTTCTCAGCTTTGTCTCGATGACGTCTGCGCCTGTCAGAGGACATCAAGGAGCATGCTCAGTGTCACGAGCCCCAGCGCACAGAGAAATTTGATGACATCATCATCCAGGAGCGAGGTGATGGCAGAGATCCAGCAGAGCCGACAGGACATATTTCATGGTCGCCATGTCGGAGCACAAGCAGCTAGTTAGCAAGCTAGCCTCCCTGCCAGAGCTAGAGAGACGGGGAGCATCACCCTAAAGCCAGGCCGTGGAAGGCGGAGGCCAGGATGCTGGCAGATCGGGCTGCTCTCAGGGAGGATGGGATCAGAAGAATGGTCCAATGGAATGCAGCGGGGGTCACAAACAGCCGGACACAGCAGCAGGTGAGGACACCAGGCACGTAACAGCACCCAAGATACTGTCCCCATGTCTTTAGGAGAATTTGTAGAAATACACACATATTCACTAGTTTGACAGGCAGGAAATAATATTTTTGTACCCCCACCCCAAACCTCTGAAAGCCGGGAACCTGGCATACCTCGGCATAGTGTGCAGTGTCTTCCAAAAAAAGACATGACCCAGTTCTTCTTATATTACCACAACATAGTGTGGTGAGACAAGATCCTTTGTGAATAGCAGTGCTATATGCCTGTGTGGGTCATGGTAATCTAAGGAGCTTGGAAAGACTTCTTTAAGGTTCTTGAAGATGTTTGAAGAAACTGGTGGAGAGTCCCAGGTCCCATTTGGCTCACAATACCAGTTGTCTGCCACCTACAATCCAGTTTTGAGATCCCTTCCCAGGCACCTTAACACCCACTCACATCTTGCCAGTTGATCTCAACAGGTCAGGTGATAGGGTGAAGCAAGGTCTCACAATGGTTTCACCCGAAACCTCTGCTGATAATGACCCATACCCTTTTTCACACCTTGACTCATGTGATGAGACACATGATCTGTAGTGGGTCAACTCCTGCTAGGGCTTTTCTTTCCAAGCTTCTTATATCAGCAGTGCTATTACTGGGTCACTGGGTCAGCCTGGGGTCAGAGTAGAAGATAAAATGAGGCCAATTAGAAAGCAGGCGCACCTGGCTTTCCTTATCACCTGTGAGGAGTGTAAAACAGACCTGGCTCCACTGACCATTAGACAACTCTGTCTCTCTGTAGCTGGATGTCTTCAACAAGCCTTCAGGTTTATACATTAACTGTATTTGTTCTGCTCTGTGATACACACAACACCCTCTTGTTTACAGCAGGATCAGAGTGGAGTTGAGCATACTTGTCTGAGCTGCTCGGGCTTTATGCAGCATTTCCATCAGATCCCCATTCACAACTCTTGGCAGGAACTCTCTAAGCTGCATGACTTCTGTGGTCAGCTTCTCTAAATCTCTCTTTCTCACTCTGATAAAGCCACCCTGGAAGAAAAAAAAAAGACAGAAAAAGACTGCATCCTTCTTTCCCACAGATTCACTAATTTAATTGTGCTTTTTTAGATTCTAAGTAATCCATAGACCGATAAGGAAACCATTAAATATGCACTCCAGACCAGGCAGAGTGTGAGAAGGGCTCAGTGTAAACTGCTATTACAATGAAGCATGTCTGCAGGGTGGCCTGTAAATAAGCAATGGGGACAAATGAATAGAAAACGCAGGTCTTAGGTATGTGTTAGCCGACCATGCTCTGCAATGTCAGCTTCAATGCACTGATTCTCTGAGTTTTAAATCATCATCATCATTTAAGAGATCTCTGTTGAGTTACTGGTTTAACTTAATTAAGTTCAGACAGACTTTACAGTGTCTTGTATATGAAGAAGCTGGGGACAGAACAGAGACACTCCCTGTAGTTTCTTCATTGAAATTATGCACATCCCACATTTTTAGTTTTATAATAAAATATAAGTCCTCTCACGGTTTGAGCACACTGTCTAAAGATGGCTCTGTCACTCAGTTGCATTTGAATTAAAACAAGGTTAAAGATTTAGCTGCTGGCTTAAAAAGTCCCACTTGTTAGCCAGGTACACGTTTTAACTCTGTACTTGTAGTAACCACTATCACAGATTCATCAAACGCTGACAGGCCCATCTTTTGTCTTTGGACTCCAACCGGTCTGATGACGACAAAGCTAAAGATGTCGTCTTTGTTCTCTTGATTAGCAGGAACAGCAGGCAGGTTCGTCCGTGGTTGATGAGTGGGTGTCTTACCTTTGCTTTTTGGCTCGTCTTTTTCCCGCCTGATAAGGCTGCCATGTTACTGCTGGTTAGTGAGTCTGCTTCTGTGGTCACAGAGACCAGCACTCAGTTTATTACACAGCCAGCAAAGCTAGCACGTTAGCTAAGAAATGTTTCTGAATCCACAGACAGAGGTTCGAGTTGTTTAGTGCCACATAACCAATGTTTTTGAATATATTTGGACACATAAAGGTGCTCACCAGTGGTGTGAGTCGAAGGACTGAGGAGCTGTTCCTGGCCGCTTTTTAGCGCAGACCGTCCCAAACACACGGGATGTGGCTGTGAGGCGGGCTCCAGTCCGGGTTTTACGGCCTCCGGGAGAGCTGGGCTCTTCCTTTGTGCTTGAACCTCTTCAGTGTGCTCCGTGGGACCGGTCCGGTGGAGACAAGCACTTCCGTTTGCCCTCTCTCAGCTCACTCATGTCTGGGGGACTAGAAGCCCGCTTCTCCGGGGATGACGTGTTTGTGAGCCGCTTCCCAGTGCACCGCGCCTGCCGGGATGGAGATGTTGGGGCTCTGGTCCTTCTGTTACAGCAGCTGTCAAACCACATCCATCTAACTGCCGAGGACTCCTTCTATGGATGGACTCCCATTCACTGGGCTGCTCACTATGGACAGGTTAGCATGCAAACACTGGATATTCAATAGTGGTGTCCATGAAACACGAAAGAGGGTTAAAATCGGTGTGCACTTTTGCCAACTGCTGTGAACTGTAACCACACTGTGTGTGTATTATATGTTTAAACTTCAACATGGCGGCGGACAGCGCTCATAATCAACCTAAAAGATTTTTTCCTCTTTAATATTTCGCCGTACTCCTTTACTGTGTTTGATTGCCCCAAACAGTTATGTCTGAGTGTCAGCATACAACAAAGTTTTTTTTAAAAGAAAAAAAAAAAACCTTACGTGTTTGGAGGTTTTCATTGGTTCAGTAGGAGCCAATCGCTTTTTAGGCGCCAAAATCGGCTCCAAACAAACCGGAAAACAAACGTAACACCAGAGCCTGCGACACCGCAACTTTGTATTTTTTTTTTTTATTGCGCAATTGCAAAATACAAACTCTCAAAGAGGATAACACAGGTAATAATACAAATGAAAATTTGGAACAGTACAATCGTACAAGAAATACTGCATTAATGGAATAATAGAAAATTAATTAAATAAATAAATGAATGAATGAATAAAAAAAATTTAAATTGTGTATAAAAGGGAGCAGTGAAACAAAACATTAAAATAAATAAAAATTTAGAAGAGCAGGAGATGGGCAATGCCTTGGTAAAAAAAAAATTGGCATATTTGCTCTTTGTTTTTTTTAAGTGAAGAAAAAAAAACTTAAAATCATTAATAAATCCAGGGAAAGAAGGCTTAGAGTTACTCCATTTAGCACAATGGATATGAAATTTACCGAACAGCATGATGATGTTAATAATGTCAGAGACATCCAAAGCTAGATGCTCTATAAAATAATATGATATAGTTCAAATGGTGGCACATCATTAATTTTTAAAGAAATCCAATTTTTTATGTCACACCAAAAACGTTGTGTGATAGGTCATATTTAAAAAAAAAAAAAAAAAAGATGTTCTAGGGTTTCATTTTCGTCAGTACGAAAAGAACACTGATCCACCTCAAAGCCAAATCTCTTTTTTAGAAATTCTGCCACAGGATCAATTTTATTTATGATTTTAAAGTGTGTTTCTTTAACTTTAGGTAGAATGGGCTATTTCATAAATTTCGAGTAAGCTTTATCTAATATATTTGAAGTAATTAAACTTGAACCATTCCAAGTAACCATTCTATCATAACTATGGAATATTTTGTCTTTAAAGAAACTACTAATAAATTTACTATTGCATTTTTTATCAATCAGTCGACATTGTCCTAACAATAAATTTGGAAGCACTGATAAGAAATTATTGTACATCATAAAGTTTTTAATCAAATGAAGCAGAGGCAGTGGGATCAGTTTACAAAATTTGTTATATTCTCTTGGAGAACAATTTAGATGCTATTTTTCAGAGAAGTTTGTGTAACTTAGAATGACTCCGTTAATCATCCAGCAGATCTGTTATGAATATAATCTTTTTGTTAAACCAGTCGCTCTTGAAAATTGATTTACAATTAAGTGTCATTACCCTATTGTTCCATAAGGTTGAATTATGAGGAGAGAAGTTGTGGGTAAATATCATTTTCCAGAAATGCAAAATCTGTTTGTGAAAGTAAGATAACTTGATTGGGATTTTATTTACCTCAAAATCACATTTCAAAATAATGTCTAAGCCTTCTATTTTGTTAAACAGGGATCTTGGTATGTGGAACCACACAGAGTCTGGCTGTGACAGACAGTATTTTAACCATTTAATTCTAAGGGTGCCAACCATAGATTCAAATTCTGGAGCTTTGATATCACCTTTATTGTATTCCTTCACTAGCTGAGATCTTTTAATGTAGTGGGTTTTATTCCTCCACAAGAATTTAAAAATAACTGTGTTAGCATTATAAATGTTTTTAGAGGAGATATAAAGAGAGTGACAAGGATAGATCAATTTCGAGATACCTTCAGCTTTGGATAGGATGTTTCTGCCAAAATTAGTGAGGTCTCTGGTTAGCCAGTGGCTAAGTGATTTCTTCACATCCATGATACGGTTAGAAATATTAGTGTCTTCTCTTCTAATGAGGTTTTTAGATATTGTCAGCCCTAAATATCTGACTTCAGATTCAACTCTAATTGAGGCAGTCGAGGGGTCCGAGCTTGTATGAATAGGGAGTAGTTCACATTTTTTTGATATTAAGAGATAAACCAGAGGCTTTAGAGAAGATTGAGATAATGCAACAACGCAACAGTGCAGACTCTGTTCTCTAAAATATAAAAACTTGCTCTCTGTTGTTGTTGTACTATTCTGATCCTCTGTATTTTGTATCATTGTGTTTATCAAAGCTCTGCTAGAAGCGTCTCTTCAGCCACCTTGAAAGAGCCACCTTTTTTTTTTTTTTTTTTTTTTTTTTTTCTTTCTCTTTGTCTTTGTAAGTTTTAATTAAAATAGAAATAAAAAAAATTAAAAAAAAAAAAAAAGAAAGATCCCCAAGCACTTACTGGGCACATGTTTTTTTTTAAGCAGTGTCTAAATGTACTTGCACTTTTTGCTTATATGTCCCTGTAAGCAGACCTTAGGTGGGATTTTTAAATATGTCTAACCACCTAAGTCAGCTAAAGCCTGCTTTGTGAACAGTGGGGTCCATGCTGTACAATACTCATGTGATATACAAGGAGAACTGTTGGAGATTTCTTACAATGAAAGTGTGTCAGTGTATAGCAGAGGTCTCCTCTGAGATCTGCAGCAGTGACATGCATGAGCATTGCAGTGCGTCACTGTGAAGGTGATTCTTGTATCTGTTACTGGCATGTGGCACAGCTGGAGTGCGTGATGCACCTGGTGGAGATGGGCTGCGAGGTGAACAGGGTGACCAGTCGATTCAATCAGACTCCAACACACACTGCAGCATTCGGAGGACATCCTCACTGTGTGGTGTGGCTCACTCAGGCTGGGGCTGACGTCAACAAGCAGGTCAGTATGTGGAAACTCACCTAATGTGTAGTATTTAATGCTTAATGTGGTGCTGTTTGCATCTATGAGTGTTATCACTGATTATTTGAATCTGTGAACCTCTGGTTTTTGCATCTGCTGTACATAAAAAGCTAGATGAAATTCATTTTATTGACAGTGTCTCTAGCGTTGTTCACACTAAATATGTACTTGTAGTCATGTTAAGGTTTTGGGACTGAACTTGTACTTGCAGTAAAGCTGAAAGATAAGTAGAAATGGGGGCAGAGTTCACATTGCCAGCAGTACTCATAAGCCCGAGCTCTTCCATTAGCGGCCCAGGCGTTGACCGGCACAGGGCAGGAGCTTTGACTGCTGTTGGTCAGGGTTTCATTCTGTTGTTTCCTTTCCCTTTTATTTCAAAAGAGCACTGCACAATAATCTGAGTAATGTCATCACAGCTGCAGTGTAGTCCTGTGATTATGTGAACATTTTCATATTGTGATATTGTCTCCTAGAGTTTGATTGGTCAGTAATACTAGTGTCATTTTTGCATGTCTATAATACAGTTGGCTTGTGCTATTCTAATAGCTTCATTCATATCTCGTACCTTACAGTTTACGTTGTGTTTTCAGGACTTTGTTGGTGAGGCTCCCATTCATAAGGCAGCTCGGTCAGGTAGCTTGGAGTGTATCCAGGTCCTTTTGATAGCAGGCGCTAAACCGCAGTAAGTATCCTGCAGTCTTTGGTTTAGTAGTAATATCCAGTGTAAAGCACCACAAGAGCTCTGGCACACTGAGTGTGAACCACAGCAGCTGCTACACGTCTTAGTTTTGAGTCATGTAGGCCACACATGCTCGGGAGGTCTGGTCAGAATAACTACAGCTTTTATTTTTACTGTGAAATTTACTTTAGTGGGAAATCCTGCAGCTCAGTGCTGTCCTGCAGGTGACTGTTCACAGTGAAACTCTTCAGAGGTAAACCCAGAGGAGGATGATGATGATGATGAAGTGGCATCAGCCAGCATAATTTCTGCTGACTTGTTCTCTTTTTCCTGATTAACAGGCTGCGTTTGGCGTTCTTTAGTGCTGCGTGTTTCCTCATGCTACCAAAGATCAGCTGCTGTGGTTCTGCCGTGTTTTCTGTTGTCCTCAAATATGATTCCTAGTGTCTCATCAGCTGTTGGGAGGGAACAAGCCACAGTGGTTTACTGTTAACATCCTCACAATCATTTTCCATTATCATTCAGCTCGGTTCAGAAGTGCCTATAACATGGACACAAGTAGTGTTTCTGTCATCACCAAGATGAAGATGTAGTGAAGTTCTGCTACAAACGTAAATAAAACCAGGTGACATGAAATAGTCTCAAGATCCTTGATTTTTTTTTTTTTTTTTTTTTTTTTTTTTTTTTTTAAGTAATTGTCCGTAAGGAAGGGTTATGGCTTATAGTTTGAATAAAAAATCCATTCTGTGGCAGTGTAGTAAATAATGGCATCAAGTTCTATTAATAATTAACTTTGTGATGACATAATGATAAAGACCATTTAAAATCTGTGCCAAAGCTTGTTTTATTGGACAAATCCAACTCATAAAGCCATATTTTATTCATGACAGAACATGAAAAGTTTTACAAATTTTTAAACTGAGATAATCTATCATTTTAAGAAAAATATGAGCTCATTTTGGATGTGATGGCAGCAACACCTCACAAAAAGTTAGGATGTTGGATTGGAACAATAAGAGGTACAAAGCAGAAACAGCTGGAGGAAGATTTTACAGTTAATCAGCTGGTAACATTCAAAGAGCAGAGTTCTCAGAAGTAAAGACTGATGGTCTGCAGAAAACTGCAGCTACAAACTGGAACAGGTTCAGAATAATGTTCCTCACTGTGAACATCTCATCATGGACAGTAATGACGGAGCGCTTTCTGATTCACAGCTCTGCCTGCCATCCACACATGCAGGTTAAAGCTCCATTATGCAGAGAAGAAGCCAGATGTGGGGTGGGGTTGCATCAGTGCCTGTGGACGGCCTTTCCAGATGTTTAATGTACTTTTGATTAAAAGTACATACAGGTTTTAGAGCAAGAGGTGTTCCATCCAGAATGTTTTCAGGGAAGCAGACGGCATCTACTCCAGCAGCATGGCTCCTTGTAGAGGAGTCCGTCTGTGGAGCTGGCCTGCCTGCAGTCCAAACTGTTCACCAACTGAGAACATCTAGTCTGTCATGAAAGCAAAAGTGCAGCAAAGCAGAGCCAGGACTGACAAGAACGGGACACCAGTCCTCTCCCAAAAGTCCAGCAGCCGCTCTCCTCAGCTCACACGTGTTTACAGACTGTAGTTAAAAGAAGGCAGGATGCTGCACAATGATAAACACCTTTGTTGCTGCCAGCACATTCATAATGACCTTACTGTTTCTCAGATGGTTCGTTTTAGTTTAAAAAATGTTTTCTGTAGTCTGTGAATCAAATCAGAGTTTATGACATTCTGCATGGTATAAAGTGTCCCACTATTAAAACGTGTTTCAGTGGTCGTTCCCTCCAATCAGCTCATTTGACTGCCTTTTGCTATAAAGAGTGATAGTAATGTTCTTTGTGTGTGTTGTATTTTGTTCAGCAGCTGCTGAGGTAAAAATCCTCTCGTATGTTTGTCATGATGTGATAGAGCGCAGCAGAGAAAAGTAGTGAGTGTAAAAGCAGAAAAGCTCATGTGTTTTTATGTCTACATGTGGCACAGCGACAACAGTTGAGGAATAAATGTAAATATGGAAATGCTGTGCTTTAATATAAATTGAGACAGAGTTACACCATCTGAGATTCTATAATAAGAGGAAAACACAAGAAAAGTGATCAAACTGTGGCCTTTGTCTTTGCTTTCTCTTGAAAACCACACTCACCTATCATCTAGGCTCTCATCCCAACCTACCGCCGAAACACAAGCAGAAAGTTCTCAAGACACTGTTTAATTAAAATTGTAAAATATTTAATAAAAACGACAGTAGTAGCTGGAGCAGTAAAGCAAGGAAATATGTCTCCATTTATTGACCGAAAATATTGAGAAAGACTTTTTAGTCCATACATGTCAATACCTGTAGACCTTTTTTTTTTTTTTAAATATTTTTTATTAAATAAATAATTTCTGAGAATAAATTTATTTTTCTGCTTTTATCGAGTTGTTTCGCCCACCTTCTTTTTGATCATGACCCGCTGATGTTGGACTTGACCAATACAGAGTGCCTACAGGGGGCACTTTACACTACATTCAGTCATTCACCCATTCACACACAGGCAATGGCAAGCTACATTGTAGCCACAGCTGCCCTGGGGCGCACTGACAGAGGCGAGGCTGCCGGACACTGGCACCACCGGGCCCTCTGACCACCACCAGTAGGCAAACGTGGGGTTAGTATCTTGCCCAAGGATATTTGGCATGCAGCCAGGAGGCAGCCTGGGATCGAACCACCAACCTTCTGATTAGTGGCTGACCTGCTCTGCCACTTGAGCTACAGCCACCCTACAGCGTTCTGTATTGAAGTCTGGCTGCTGTAAGTGTTTTAAATGGATAGAGGAGCTGTACCTGTCAGTACCAGCAGAGTTTCTGATATCACTCATTGAGTGCTGCAGTGTGTGATCTTGTCAGCTTGTCTGCTTTTCTTTCTCAGCTCCCACTAGATGACACTAAGCTTCCAGGCTGGACTACTGAAATTCATTATTATCAGGATGTCCTAAAAACTCCCTGAAAAGCCTTCAGTTAATCCAAAATGCTGCAGTAAGAGTCCTGACAGGGACTAGAAACTACTTGTTGTTCCTAGAGTATTTAAAAGTGGAATGGGAGGCAGAGCCTTCAGTTTTCAGGCCCCTCTTCTGTGGAACCAGCTTCCAGTTTGGATTCAGGAGACAGACACTATCTCTACTTTCAAGATTAGGCTTCAAACTTTCCTTTTTGCTAAAGCATATAGTTAGGGTTGGACCAGGTGACCCTGAATCCTCCCTTAGTTATGCTGCAATAGACGTAGGCTGCCGGGGATTCCCATGATGCACATAGAGTAGTACTAATAATACTAATACTAATAATACTAATAATACATTTTATTTATAGGACCCTCAAGGTCACCTTACAATAGCACAAGAACAATAGCAGCAATAAAATATAATAAACATGGCAAAATAAAATTTAGACGCAAGGCAAAAAAACAAAAGCATAAAAGTATGAAAGCTGAGCAAGGTAAAAATGGATTAAGACAGATCAGGTGTATGCAGTTCTGAATAGATGGGTTTTGAGACGTAATTTAAAAGTGGTGAGAGAGTTTGTGGAGATCTGGTGGAAGTGCATCCAAAGTCTCGGGGCAGAACAACTCTGAGTCCCATGGTAGTCAGGCGGGAAGCTGAAGTAGAGCAGAGTGTACGATGGGGTGAGAATGTATGGAGAAGATCAGATAAATATGGAGGAGCGAGGTTATGAAGCGCTTTGAAAGTGAGAAGCAGGATCTTGAAATTGATACGGAGGTGAACTGGAAGCCAATGGAGCTGTTTAAGAACAGGTGTTATATGTTCAGTGGATCTAATTCTGGATACAATATGAGCAGCTGTATTTTGAACTAACTGCACTTTATGGAGAGATTTATGAGGTAGACCATAAAGAAGAGAATTACAGTAATCTAAATGAGATGTGACAAGAGCATTGACAAGTATGGCAGTACTGTGTGGAGTGAGTGAGGGACGAAGGCGGTTAGTATTACAGAGCTGAAAGTAGGAAGACCGAGTGATATTATTTATATGTGCTGTGAAGGACAGAGTGCTATCAAGGATGACACCAAGACTCTTAACCTGAGGGGAGGGTGTGACAACAGAGTTATCAATGGATAATGAAAGACTTCTGGTTGGGACTTTGGTCAGTTTTGATCTGGTGCGTATTAAAATGAATTCTGTTTTATTACGATTAAGTTTAAGAAAGTTGTGAGTAAACCAGACCTTGATTTTACTTAAACAGTCAAAAATGGATGTGGGTGGGAGAATAGCTGTGGGTTTGGAGGATAGGTAGAGCTGGGTGTCATCTGCGTAGCAGTGAAACTGGATGTTATGCTTCCTGAAAATATTACCAAGGGGTTGGAGATAGATGATAAAAAGCAAAGGACCGAGGACAGAGCCTTGGGGTACACCAGAATTAACTGGAGTAGATACTGATCTGTGAGTGAGTAATTGAGCAAACTGCAGTGCAGTGTTCATGTGTTTATACACCTCTCTACATTTAATTATTACCTATTATAATCTCTGGCGCTCTTCCACAGCATGTCTTTGTCCCATCTTCCTCTCCTCAACCCAACCAGTCACCCCTCCCTGAGCCTGGTTCTGCTGGAGGTTTCTTCCTGCTAATAGGCAGTTTTTCCTTCCCACTGTCGGCAAATGCTTGCTCATAGGGGGTCATATGATTGTGGGATCTTTACCTTACCATATAAAGCACCTTGAGGCAACTGTTGTTGTGGTTTGGTGCTATATAAATAAAACTGAACTGAAAATGAGAGCAACAGCAACCTCTGCACTCATGTTATTGTGGTTACAGCCTGACGCAGCTGCTCTCTGTGTGTTACACTCACTTTCTGGATTTGGTATAACTCCGTAGCATGCTTGACCCCACTTACTCAACCTCTTCTCTATATCTGCTTTACCAGCCGGTGAGAGAGATGGAGCGGGGCTGAGGACGAATGAGGAGTAGTGACTGATTTCATTCTCATGCAAAGGGGTTTTTTTTGTTTTTTTTTTTGATGGTTTAAATGAATTTTATTAGGCCAGTTTCCAGGGAAACCGTTAACTGTCTTAATGACTTGAATGTCTTGTAGAACATTGAAATAATACGACTACTTTGCAGAATCCTTAACAAAACTGACACAAATAGAAATGTTTCTGCTCTTATTAGCAACTCCAAACTGATTCATGCTTCCACTAACCTACCAAATAACCACTGAACACAGTATTATTACTGTATTTAATACTCACTTGAATGTCTTTGTAACTTTTCCCAAGAGAAATCAGAGCTTTGGAGACTCAAACGTGAATACTCACATGAGCTTTTCTGCTCAAGGCATTTTTACACTCGTTGAAGAAGGACATTTTAACTGTTTTGAAATCAATATAAAGATGTTTTTTTTGCAAAATGTTATATATTATGTTTAAAAAACAAACAAACAGCTGTGATCTTGATTTTCAAATTGTGCTAGCAGAAACAAACACCCTGCACATTGTGATGTTTTTCAGCCTTTGAGTTTGAACTTGATTTTCTCAAGTTATCCCAGAAAGAGGGAGCAATCCAAATAGGCACTGCAGAATCAGCCACACGTGCATCTGCGAGCAGCTTGCAGTTGTGCCAATGAGTGCTCACTATCGCTTCCCACAGTTTCTGCAGCTGGCAAACTGGCGAGGTATTTCCTGTAGTGATTGGTTTCAATGCTAACAAAGCACTCATGATGACTGTCATGTTTAGGCATGCATGCTTAGCTCTCACCTCACTGTTTACATACTGTGTGCTAATGGGACACGCCTCAGCCCTGACTAATGATTGGAAGCTCAGTCTCAGGAGTACGTCAGAGTACAGTACAGTACAGTGCTGTGCCGTGCTGTATGTTACAAAGACAACGGAGCAAATTAGACAGAAAACATAGAAAAAAATAGATTTATGTCAAAATTCACAGCAGGTAAACATACCAGTAAAATGAAATGTCTATTTTTGCAGGTTTTTAACCAAATTACATCTGCACTCACTGGCCACTTTATTAGGTACTCCAGAGGAACAAAAAAAACCTTTGACTTTATCTCAGCATGTTTGAGAGATTATGTGGAAACATCTGTGGATAGTCAGAACTTGAGCTGTGGTTTTCTACAAAGCACAGCTCATTTCCTAATAATGACTCACTTCAGAGTCTCTCCTTCTGTTCAGGCCTTTCAAACCCAAACCCTCAGTGCTGTGAGCTTACTTTAGAACACAATTAGAAGCTAAGAAATCACAAAAGCATGATTGTTTTCATGACAGCAGAGATGTACTGTGTAGGATATACAGTAGGAGCATTATGTTGGCGATTCCTGTGTCCTGATTGGTCCTCCAGTTTCAACCTGATGTTGTTCTTTTTCATTTATGACCATCCATATACCACATCTCAGACAGTTAGAATATTGTGGAAAAAAACCCTCTGTTTTTCATCATTTCATTCAAAAACCTAAACTTCCATATATTCTACACTCCATGTATCCATTCTCTTGTGTGTATCCGGCTCAGGGCCGGGGGGAGCGGAGTCTATCCCAGCTGTCATAGGGTGAGAGGCTGAGTACAACGTGGACAGGTCGCCAGGCTGTCTCAGGGTTCAACATTCACAACTGTGATTGGTAACCTGACCAGGCATGCCTCTGGGCTGTGGGAGGAAGCCGACACAGAGCTCAGCCTCTATGGGAACAGTGAGTGCTAACCACTGCACCTCCATGCTGCCCTTACTGTGCATTCATTATATATACAGTCAAATAATGAGAAATCCTTCATTAAGCCCATATTTGTCAAATTCTTTTGTTCCAGCAGTTGAAAATATTGACCCAGTAATTTCTGACAGATGTGGAAGACATGCTTTGTTGGAGGCTGAGAGCATGAAAGAGTTCCTGTATCTGTGTCAGCCGAGCCAAATGTTCAAAGTGGTGCAGACACTGGTCAGCATCACCCATCAAAGTGAAAAAGTACAGCGAAATATTTCCAAAGATCGGTCAGAAAAGTCCAGCTTCATTTATACACGCATTACGTGGCTGAGACTTCAGGAGTGCAGTGTGGCGTGGAGGTGTTACTGCACTCCAGGATGCTCTGATAGCCTTACTGGGTTTTTGGGTCGGCTGGTTCTCGTTTTCCTCTTCACATAATCTCTATAGGGCCCGGGTCAGGTGAGTCGCTGCACAAAAAAGAAATCAGTGTCTTCACAAATCTAATGAGCAGATAGAAGCATGAAGAGCTCCAACGTCTGCTGGTAGATGTCTGTGTTGACTTTGGATTGGATAAAGACTGACCAGCACCGGAAGATGACATGTGAGCAGGGGTCTCAAACTATTGACGTGAAGAAATATAATGCAACTTGGCATTGGAAATATTTGCGGGTGTTTTCTTGTTTGTTTGTTGTTGTTTTTCTGTATTACTTGAACATTAACCTGGCCCTCACGTGAGATGGCAGTGGCCCACAGCTCATTTCAGTTTGAAAAGAAGAGTTTGGACCGGTTCTTCTTCTCCTCCGCTGAGATGCGGTGCTCTGATGTTATCACTGGTTCAGCAGAGGCTTGATCTCACATTAGCCTCAGTCCACTCCTGTGAAGCTCTCCCAGGTTCTTGAAATGACTTTTCTTGACACTGATTTAGAGGCTGAGGTCTTGTCTGCTGCACCTTTTCCTGTCGTGCTTTTTCCTTCGGGTCCACTTCCATGGATATGCTCCAGTACGGCATGCTGTGAGCAGCCTCCTGTGGCTGCTTATGGATCCTTATCTGGTCAAACGTGACCTCAGCAGTCAGACGGTGTACGTCCTTGATACTGTCTGAACAGTAACTTCCTCAAACTCGACATGAAATATTCTAATAATCTGAGATACTGGAGTGCTAATTTTATGATCCACCATCAGCATCAAAATGAAAACAAACAGGTTGAAATATTTCATTTAGCATGAAATGAGTGTAGAATATATGAAAGTTTTACTTTTACAATTAACAATACAAAAATGACCTTTATTGATAATATCCAGATTGTATTCTTGGTGCAGTATTATATCCAGTTTTGGGACACATTTCATTTTATGCACATGACTTTCACATCTCTGTGTGATAGACAGGAAAATAAATATTTGATGTATGAACTGTTTGAAACATGGACTGTAGTCTGTTGTGGACACGTGGCTGTGATCGCGGTTCTGCTGTGTTTAAGGAGTGAGTGGGCAGGTTAGCCACAGCACGTGTTGCAGGGGGAGACCATCAAGACTCGGACTGGTTTTCTTTGATCATGATGGTTTCTCCTTGCAACATTAGAGCTCTGATTGTTTGAGGTGCTGTTACACAGGACACACTTTGTCTGACTTCATTCTTATTGTTTAGTTTAAAGAATGCAAGTGGGCAGACGGCAGCAGACCTGGCCCACGCTCAAGGCTTCCACGACTGTTTCTGCTTCATCTCCAACGCCCAGAAGCACCTGCACCAGCGTAGCGTGCCCGAGGGGAACGTAGTGCAGAATGGAGGTGGTGCCCACTGCGGTCTGGGCGCGCTCAGCAGAAAGAGGCAGCTAGCCGCTCTGGACGCGGGCAACCTGAAAAAAGCCAAAAGGGGTGATGGTAAGAAATGTTTACGTGTTAGGCGTGTGCACGGTGTTTTCTTGTTTGCTGTTCTCATCGTGGTGTGCTGCAGGTATGCTGGTGCAGAGCAGCGCGCTCGAGGAGCTGGAAGCCATGAGCCCGGAGCTCAGCACAGGTAGGTTTGCTCTGCGTGGCAAAGCAGCAAACGGCTACAATAATATCACATGATCTACCTGTGATCCCATTTTCTCTGCTGCTGTGTGTTTAAAAGCAGATTTCAACAACGGGCATCTCCACGCGGCGCCTCCTCCTCCTCCTCCACTCTCTCCAAACTCTCGCTCTCCGCCACATTGTCGGCGGGTTTCAGCTGAGATGTGCGGCTCCCTGCACCTGAGCAGCAGCCCGGGTGGGTGCGTCTCCAACTGGCCTGCGTGCCTGGGGCCAACAGGGGTGGACTGTGGGGATTTCTTGCATTATGGACACTACCATGGCTTTGGCGACACGGCCGAGGAGCTGAGTGACAGCAGCTGCATCCAGGCGGAGCATCCATCCAAGCAGGCTGTGGATGGCACCATCCACCTATACCACGGCTCATAAACCCAGAGGGTTAGAGCAGACAGATGTGCTTCCACTAAGCTTTAAAGGATTACTTGGACGATGAGAAGTAACCCTTCTGTGCCTACAGCCCACACCCAGGACATGTTAGGCTCAGACTGACTCAGAGCGCTGTCCTGTGGCTCATTCAGCAGGTGAAGCTGGGTTGTGAAAAAGCTGCTTCCAAAAATAATCTTCAGGGATGGATTTCTGTGACATCACACTGTAGGGCAACACTATACTCATAACTAGAGTTAACTTTGTTCTCTTCTTGGTATAATCAGCCAGCATCTCTGCAGTCCTGTCCTCACAGTGGCCTTTCAACCATGTACAGCTGGTGGGAATATTTCACTTGTCTTTGTGCTAAGCGAGGTTAAAAATGGTTCAGACCATTAGTAGTAGGGTAGTACGGTGCTGTTTTCTTAGCAGATGGCTGTGTGGGTGTGGAACTCGTCCCGGTCTGCTGGGACCTTCATTAACTGTGGTGTTTACGGCTCTGGGCTCAGCTCCTGACCTCCTGCTCACCATGTAGCCTCGGGAGTGTTGCTGCTTTGCTGTGCTGCAGAGAGCTGCACGGTTGTGTGTGTGTCATTGAACTGCACCGAGGCTGAAAACTGTTTTAGAGATCTCACTGTAATTTCATGAGGCTTAAACCATTTCTTGTGTTTTGTACGATGGTTGTAGACGGGCCGTCTGTTTTTCTGAACATGGTGTGTCACACACGACCTTACACTGACCTGCGTTTGTACTCAATAAAACCTGTTTTACACACATTCTCATAAAACATAGTATTTGTGGTTGTCTTGAATTTTAATCATACTTTTCAAATACATTAAAGTACAGTTTAAACATGTTTGACATCACATTTAAACACACCAAAGAGGCCAGGCTGTTTACTACAAGAAGGTGACATCAGGCTGCCTGACGAGAAACCTAAAGACTGCCTGAACTCAGGGATGACATCACTGAGGTAGAATCGGGTAGAGCTTCGCTGTGATACCAGGCCTGTGCTCCACGTTTGTCGACGACACCGTGCACTCAAACCATTGTGGCTGCTGGATTTATTTTGCCCCTGTCTGTACATTTATATTAACCCCAGAGATAATGCACCACTTCCACAGCCTCTGAGATCATCTCAGTACTTTCCCTTCAGTCCATTTTTTTCTCCTCAGACTGCCTTTGGGTTCATGCTGATCATTTTCTGCTTTCTTGTGCAAATTCACTAACCTGAGGAGTTTGACTATCCAAGCCCGCCAGAATAAAGGATCATTTTTGGTGTACTTTCAGTGATTTGGACATAACTCTTCACGCAGCACTGTCTGACTTGTTAGAGAGAAAGTTGTAAATCTCCACGAGCAGCAGAACAAAGCAGTGTGCTGTCCATGAAGAAATTCATAAAAACAGCTTTATTCCAAATCTTCAACACTTTACAGAACAGTTCATCAACAAGGCCCAAACATGGATGAATACAAAGACCAGCACGGTCACCTCCTCAGGTCCAGCTTAATAGTCTTCTGCAGACTGGCTATGCTAGCATCTAAAGCTGCCAGACCGTCTCTGAACGCTGCTTCGTCTCTGGTGTCAAAGGTCAAATCAGACCACACAGACTCTGTTTCACTCTGGGACAGCGTGGAGTTAAACAGCTGCCTGCGAGCGTCCTCTGGCCGCAGGGCTTCACCTGGACCAGTGGACCGCTCACGATTAGACTCGTGCCGAGTCCCTGCAGGATCTTCACTCCTCTGAGCGGTGATGTCTAGATGTGATGCTGAGTCTGAATCTCTCTCTGCATCCACACACTGCACAGGCGCCATCTGGCTAAGAGACTCCAGGTATTGGGCGATATGGTCAGTAGGGGGCGCTGGCGGATCCCGTCTGTGCTGGTGTTGGCTTGTCTCTGACACAGAGCTGTCAACAACAGCAGGATAATCTGATGAGAGGAGACTGAAACAGAAGAAGACATGAGTGAGGAACAGTTCTGAATCATGTGTTACACTTCCATTAATGTATTAAAGCAGCTGTAGTGCTCTCATTCTGGGGGGTGACTCCCACCCACACACAGGCCCACCTTTTAAGGTGTTGCATCTCCTTCAGCCTTTGCTGTGCCAGCGAGGCCAGCTTACTCTTCTCCCGCTCACTGTCCAGTAACCTACTCTTACTGGCCTCCAGCTCTGCGCACACACACACACACACACACTCTTACTTCAAGGCTTTTTCTTTGTAAGGAAACACTGCAGACACCATAAGAAATAATGCAATAATACTTGGCTTGATATTGTTCATGGCAGTGTCTTTCATTTTGATAATGGAGGCGATTTCATCACAAAGAGCCCACAGCTCAGATCATCAGCAGGACTCACTGCTGAGTGTGTGAGTTCAGCGAGTGCGTACCCATCTTAACGAGTGCAGTTTCAGCCTCTCGGTCTCTCAGCTGGCTCTGTGTGTCCTGCAGGGTTTTCCGTAGGTCCGTCAGGTCATCTTGGAGTTCCTGCAGCCTGGACTGAGCAGCAGTGAGCTCTTTCTGAAGTCTCTGCCCTGTGGAGAGACGTTTACCATTTCAATTACTCCCCAGTCTCATCACCTGAAATTCAGTTAAAGCTTTTTACCTGGACTAACCACACCAAACCCAAACTGAACCCAACAGTAAAATCACAGTGTCTGTTGTCTGATTGTTGAAGTTCTCTGTATTATCCTGGGGTCTTTACCTTACAGTGTGAAGCAGCTCAAGCTGACTCTGCTATTTAAATACAAATGAAATAAATACACAATTATTTATGACTGTGACACAATTTACAGAGTATCGCCTGGTTCTGATGTCTCTCCGTCTCTGGCTGCTGGTCCAGGATCCTCACACACCTAGGACGGACACACACACACACACACGTGTGTTATACCCAAAAAAGTCAACGTCCACTGAAGTGAAGGACGTAGTGTGTCTCACCTGTGCAGGTCGGACACACTCTGGGTGTTTGAAGCACTAATATTCATCTGTGCTGGGGACACAGTCTGCTCCAGATGACTGAGTAGGCTCTCTGCTACACTGCCTGTCACACACACACACAGTGACATCTCTAACATCATCAGCACATGTGACACAGAGGCTCACTTCCTGTGTGTGACTACAGAATAAACGGACACACGATTCCCCACGTCAGCAGAAACTTTGCTGAGCTCCTTTACAGGTACAAACATCCCACATCAGTGACATGTAGCTTAATGTTAGATGCATTCAGATATCACAGAGGTTGTGTTTCTGTGAGGGATGTCTGGCAGGGTCCAGGGGCGAGGCTCTGAATTTAGGCAGCGAACCATCTACATGTGAGCTATCCAAGATTGTATTTAAAGATGCACACAGTCACTTTACCTTGTCCAGCAATCAGAGCCTTGAGTTGTGCGAATAGATACTGAAGCTTGTGAGCTTTTGTTTGTGCCTCAGTGTTGCTCTCCTCAGCCTGTCCAGGCTCCAGCTGTAAGTGTGCCATCTTCATACTGCAGCTGTCTCCATGTGCATGTGTGAGAGTGTGTGTGCTGGGGCTCTGGGTGTTTGTGTCTCTCACAGGAACAAACTCTTGTGCTTCATCACACGTAGTGTGAGGCGTTTCAGAGTCAGGCCGGCAGGCAGTCTGATGGCTCGAGAGAGAGGAGGACTGACGCACAGACAGAAGGATGGACGCCTTGTGCTGGGGTGGACTGACGGTGTGAGGAAGAAGCCGAGGTGTTTGGTCGTGTGCTGAAAGTAAGTGAGACTGCAGCTGGGTGGGACATCGTTTCTGAGGTGGATGTAGCTTCACTCCTGAATGTGGTGCAGGACGGGCAGATGGGTGTCCTCGTGGAGTTCTGCTGTCCGATCCACGCTGGCCTGACACGCTCTTCTGGCCTGGAAGATGGAGGAATGATCAACATTAGACTTTCTACACGTGTTTTCTCACATATTTATAAAGCTGCGTCTGCTCCACTCACCACATCATCAATCCTGCCTGATGTGTGCCTCAGCAATTGAGTTTGTTGATGCTAATGTACTGCCCTTTAAAAACATTTCAAGTCAGTTCATTCTTGATTGTTAGTGATTGATTAAAAGAATGAGCTTCCTCCAAAAAGTGGCCGGGCTCTCCTCTAGTGTCAGAGTGGGAATTTCAGTCATTCAGGAGGGACTCGCAGTGGAACTGCTACAGTTCCACATCAAAGGGAGGCACCTGAGGTGGTTCGGCCTCTAATTATGCCGCCTCCTGGGTGTTTGGGCATGTCTTACGAGAAGGCGGCCCTAGCACATCACGCACTGGAGAGACGATATCTCTAAGCTGGCCTGGAAATGCCGTAGTGTTCCCCCAGATGAGCTGCAGGTGGTGGCTGGGGAGAGGGACGTTGGGGGTCCTTTCTTAGTCTCTGCCCCACATGACCAACAGAACATGGATGGTTCAGCTCCACTTTTGAGAGGCTCCTAGAGCTGGCTCTAGGCAACTGTTCCTAAGTTATAAGCCTTGAATCCATTTTCCAGAACAAATTAACAAAAATCCTAAAAGCTTTTGGACAACATCAATGTAATCCTGTCCTCTGCAGTTTATAGTCCCACAGTGGAATTAACACTAGACCTTTATGTCATTTTGTTCTCAGCGACTGTCTTGTAAGAGTGTGCAATAAAGCAAACCTCAAACACACCCACCTGCCTTTGGAGGCCCTTTCTTCGAGCTCTTTTTCCCCATTGATGTGGATAGCCTTGGTTTGACTGCTACACTGCTTACTGTTCTGTGAAGCCTTGGAGACACTTACACACACACAGAGTACTATTATGTTGCATTCAACTAGTAAGTGTTTGACAGATCTAACTTATACATAAAAAACAGAAAATCCTCAGTGTAACCACAAAGGAAAAGGTTGATACTTTAGATCAAGCTTTTTTACTGTTACTTGTAACAAACTGAGCTGATCTACAGCATTAGGAAGCTCCTCTGACCTGCCTCATCAGCCTGAAGGATCCCACTGAGCAGGGCAGCACAGCGGTCCAGACCCTTGTGCAGACTGATGACCTGGGGCAGACACATCCAGTTTATTGTAGCCGACGTGTTCAGACACCGTGCCGAAGATGCGGTAGTAATATGTTGAACATTTATTCAACATATTACATATATAGTTTCATTTAGGTTATTGCACATAGGAGAGTGGCCTCTGCCTTCACAAACAGAGTGCGTTTGAGGTCGAGACACGCACACACACAAACAGTAGTTAGACTCATGTTTAGGTAAGAGTTCAAATAATAGTTTGCAAAATCATGTCTGCATAAGGGACATTTTGTTCCAGGGGATAAGCGAGAGTTGGAAGATTAATGGGAAGCACCTGGCCTCGAGATGGAGAACATGTCCTCCTTAAATGTGTCAAAAGTCGTCAACAGAACATGTGTGGTTTTGAAACTTATGTCTGTATTAGTGCTGGGCGATATGACGATATATATCGTGTGGACGATAGAAAAGTGTCTATCGTGCCATTTGTCTTCTATCGTTTCTAACCCGAATTTTACAAATTATTAGATAAAATATATCATTAACCCTTTACAAACGGTCGAAGCAGGCACACTCTGTTTTTCTTAACTATTTTTTAATCCCTGTAGAACTGGAACCACATAAGGTAGCGCAATAATGGTTTTTTTGCATATGAAGCCGTAGGAGTTGTACTTACATCTTATTCCATTAGCTTGCCCGAGGTCACGGTTTCCTTCCACATATAGCTTTGCATAAATTGCATAAAAAGCACTTCCAGCAACAAAAACATAATATTCCAGAAACAGGCTTTGCCGATCCAATCAGCTGTTCATAACACTTCCTACGTCGGCGTGAACAATCGCATGTCTGCCATCACCTGTCCGAAACCGGAAGTGATGTCATTTTCGCGGAAAATGTAGTTTCTTTAGCTTCAAAGCCTATGTTGGTGTTTTTAAAAGTCATGTTTGACTTTATGCTCTTCTGTATAGTTTCTGGGATGCTTAGAAGTCAAATTACACTGTTGGAAATAGTTTATTTTGATGCACATGCTGTGTTTTTGCAAATTTGCATTTATTTATTTTCATTTTTCCTGTAGTATATAGAACTTTGTGTATCTCAAAAATAAAACTATGAAGACACTCAAAATAAATTTCTCGTGGTTGGAAACTATTTTGTGCAACTTTTTTGTATTTACAGTTTTGAGGGATAAGCCTCTTAAATTTCTCTAACTAGAAATATATGTAAAAAAGAAAAGACTTTCAATTTTTTTGTAGTTTATTGCACTTTTTTGCAATTTATGTAGTTACTATGGACTTAATGCATACATATTATTAAAATTTGGGCTATAACGGTTGTATTGATGTATAGCATCTTGAAATGCTCCCACAAATGGCTCCACAGCATGTAAAATGTAAAGACAGGCTCTGGCGGACTTGGTTCTATGGTAGGTCTTAAAGGGTTAAATAGCCAATATTAGTGTTGTCTTCTCACTATACATACTCTTAACTTTATGCAAGAGAAAATATTTTTCGCAAAGAAACTCCGTCTTGTGGTTTTGCGACATGGTGCTGCTTTACGTGCACCCGGATTTGCGACATGCTTTACAGTAACTCAAAACAAAGACTGCACCCTCTCCACTCGCTGTTTAAAGACTGCATACTTTCCAGATGACCACAGGTCAGCTGGTATATCGTGATATATATCGTTATCGTGATATAAAATAATTCATATCGTGATAAATATTTTTTCCATATCGCCCAGCACTAGTCTGTATAGTACCTTCTTGACGCATGAGGGGGCGTTCCAATACCCTGATGTTATAAAACAATTGATTGTATAGGTTTGGGGTGAGATTTACAGCTGATGTTGCAGCATACATCTCCTACGCGTGTGTTCATTAAAATCATCGTTTGACTTAACACCTCTGGACTAGTGTTGTTTTTGTGCCCATCCTCAATATCTGAACCCGCTACATGGGTTAGTGGTTTGTGTCTGTCAAGCCTATTGACTTTGTGGAAATGCTAGATTTCCTCTGTTCACCTTCCCATGTTTACTACCCTGAGATGGCTGTGTTGTGGCAAAAACTTGGATAAGCTACAACTTGGTCATGCCTGTATGTGATACCTGTCCTAGATGACACTATTAATATTTAGTACTGCTACACAAACAAGTGAATAAATCCTGAGAACTAATAATAAAAATGTTAGCTTCACATGTCGCCACACGTGGTCTGCATTCTGCATATACATAACGCAGGCGGATCGTGATGGGTCTGCCTTCATCACCTGGTCCTCGGAGTCGGTAGAGTACAGAGAGTAGGCCGGCTCAGGGCAGGGAGCTGTTCCTGGATTTAAGGTGGCTCTAAAAACAACAGTGAGGAGAGTGCTAACAGGCACACGTACATATGTAGACACAGAAAACGCTAAATGAAGGCTGGTGTACTCACAGACCCCCTCTGACTGCTCCCGTCAGCCTTCCTGACGTCACCACCTGCCGGTCACAGTAACCACGGGTGAACGCCCCTCATGTTTGTGCGTGTGAAGCCTCACACCTGTCTCTGCACTTTACTGACAGTGGAAGCTCAGACTGCGTGTTCACTCAGTCCTACCTTGCGCTGAGCTCTTCCTCTCATGGTCTCCGCCAGCCTGAGCCCTGCAGCCGGATTCAAACACTCATTCCTGCGTGCTTCACTTTTTCACCGGCTCGTTTAGAGCTTCCGGTTCAAAAGCGAGTTTGAAAAGGAAAACATTAAAACCGTCCAATCAAATTGCTCCCTTCACAAATGACAGGCTCAACTGCCCCGCCCCGGAGGTCCCGGATGAAGGTGGCTGCAGGGGTGCCGTTTTTTGTTTTTGTTTTAACAAAAACTTGGCGCAGTACAGCAAATCCTTCAGACTCAGCGCTACAAACAGACACGAAAAGGACCAACAGTATATGGTGACAATAATCATATTAGATATATTAAAATAATAATAATTCAAAAAAGTAAATTACAAAACAAAATTAGATGAAATGTGCGGTTGGGTTAACAGTTTTTTGGACCCTTTTATGAATTTCAAGGAACGACGTAGTAAACCAATTCTCTATGAAAGGTAGTGAAAGCAGGGCGAGTTTTTAAATAACGGCATTTGTGTATGAAAAATTGACCACAGATTATTCTAACATTTAATTTAAAGGTCAATATTCTTATTTGCTGTGAAACAACGAATCAATGCAGTGTCTTTAGATTGTGAAGCTTTGAAGCCAAACAATAGTCTAGCTAAATCTTCATTACAGAAAGAGCAGCTATTAGGGTCCAAGTTAAATCGATGCCTCAGGAAGTCTCCAGATGGTTAAACACCATTAATCATTCCATTAATGACTTCTCTAGATTGGAGTTGAAGAACTAAAGATCTGTTAGCTAAGAATGAATGCAGTTCTTGGATAAAGCATTTTCTTATTGTATTGTTGGACAACTTTTTATCAATAACAGAATGTCCATTAAGCAGAAGTTCAGGAAACTTTCGACTAATATTGTTATGATGCAGATTTTAAGAGGTTGACATAACAGGTTCTGGAATTGCTTTAATAACTTTCTGATATTGTTCCTTGATATCTAAATTAAATTTGGAGCTGAAGGGTTCTTCAGATTACTAGAATAACCAAATGTTATTCCAGCTTAAGATACATTTACTGTTTTCCAAGTCTAATGGAAGTGGTGAGTGCTGCATCATCATCAGCCATTGTTGTTTGACTTACAAAACGCTGAAGCTCATTTGCGCATGTGTGCACAATGGGCAGATGTTTGCTTTCATCACGAATGAATGTTATTTTAGGAGCTGCTTGAAAACCTATGGCTGGAACTTTGCTGCTCCTAGTAGCAAAAGCCTTCATAAATGCCTCTTCATCCTTTCTCCAAGTGTGTCTGTCAGCTCCTTATCTCAAATCAAAGGAAAACCACCGCTAACCTGGTGACTCCAAAATAGTTAAGGAAGCTTGAGCTAAATGATGACTAATGTATTTATAAAAACACAGAGGTTCTGTCTTTGCTTTGGTTGTCAGTTGTGAGCTTTCATACATCTGTGTTCGTGTCACATAAAAAGACAAATTAAGTTTAGTGTCCTGGATTGGGTCATGGACACACTACATTCGATGTGAATTTCTGCTTACTTTCGACACACTGGAGAAATCCCCAACATTTTACAACCATCATATCCTCCCTAACTCTTCATTCTTGAAATAAAAGTATAATCATCTTTGTTTATGAAACATTATTGTTTTGGTGAAATTCTATTAAAAAGTGTTGTCATCCAGAATGTGCTGTAGGGCAAAAGCTTCAGCCTAGAAATGTTAAGTTATTCATTTGTGTTCTTCCCTTTCAAGTTTTTTGTTTCCAGCACTCGTTGTATGGCCATTTCTTGGTAAGAAAATGGACTGAAATTAAAATCACCATAATGGTCTTTAAATTCCACTCAGATAAAGTTGTAGTGAAAGTTGGGCAGATATCCCTGCTTGGCTGTGATGATCTGTAAACATTAAAATCAGACACATTAATGATGTCCATGTGAATCAAACAAACACCACAGGAATTATGTTCATACTCACTGCAGTCACAAAATCGAACTGGTCATCGAGCTTACAGTTTCAATAAGTTTCCATTCAGCATACTCGCCATTTCCATTTTTCAGATGTACCTTGTACGAATCAGAAAGTTGGACAGAAAAAGCACTTGCATTCATGTGTTTACTGTGAATGGGTAACTGAGATCTGTTGTACAAAGTGCTTTGAGCACTCAGAGTAGAAAAGGCCTGCAGCTACGTCCAAGTATATTTGGACACTGACAAGTTTTGTTTATCCATCCAGCCATCCATTCGCTTCCGCTTATCCTTTCCAGGGTCGTGGGGGGCGCTGGAGCCTATCCCAGCTGTCATAGGGCGAGAGGCGGGGTACACCCTGGACAGGTCGCCAGTCTGTCACAGGGCCAACACACAGGGACAGACAACCATTCACGCTCACATTCACTCCTAGTGACAATTTGGATTATCCAATTAACCTATCCCCATAAACTGCATGTCTTTGGATGGTGGGAGGAAGCCAGAGTACCCGGAGGGAACCCACGCAAACACGGGGAGAACATGCAAACTCCACACAGAAAGACCCCGGCCTGATGGTGGAATTGAACTCAGGACCTTCTTGCTGTGCGGCAACAGTGCTAACCACCGTGCCACCGTGCTGCCAAGTTTTGTTCACTGAAACATATTCCACTTATAGTTATATCATGGACATGATGTGCAGACTCAGCTGCAATTTAGGGTATCCATGTTCGAATTCGATGAAAGATTTAGGAGTTTGTTCGTCTTACCCACTTTTTAAAGGGAACAAAGGTAATTGGACAAGGGACTCGAAGGCTATTTCATAGGCAGGTAAAGACAATTCCTTCATTATGTTGTTATCAATTAAGCAGATAAATGGCCTGGAGATGATTTAAGGTGTAGTGTTTGCATTTGGAAAATTTTACTGTGAACAGGCAACATGTGGACAAAGAGAACTGAACAGAACAACCCATCCGAGAAATTGGTACATGAATCATTTCCATGGTGAAGAGAAACCCCATCACAACAATGAACCAAGTGAACAACACTCTCCAGCAGGTAGGCGTATCAATTTCAAAGTCTACCATAAAGAGAAGACTATATGAAAGTAAATACAGAGGGTTCACCGCAGGCTACTCATAAGCCTCAAGAATAGAAAAGCTAGATTGGAAAAAAAAACAGTCCCCCTCTGTCCCCTTCTGGTCGCCTGTGCCTCAATTTTATTCCACGACATTACTCATACTCTCATAACACATACATATAGGGCCTTGGGGGTGGGCACGTTATACAGCGTCCAGAGGATGGTCTGTGTATTCAAACCCACCTCTGGCGCTGGTGCCCAACCCTCAATTTTAAATGCATATAGACACTGAAGGTTTTCGGGAGAAGCCATGCTGCTCTCTGGCAGGAAGCACCATGCCCTCCTGTGTTTTAAATACACTTTAGTACAACACACAGCAACACTACATATGAGCAGGCGGAGGGAGGTTTGGGGTCTTCACTCACCCCTGTTCTCTGTTAACCGTCGGGGCTGGGGGCTGGGAGGAGGTGTTGGCCGTCAGATTGGGGTCTGGGATGCGGGGCCTCCCTGCTACTGCAGATAAGGTGGTGGTCTGCTTGCCTCCACCCCAGGGAAAAGGGTTACATCTCCTGGGTCTAGGTATGGTTTGCCCCTCTGGGGACGAGGGTACCTGGACCTGCGATATAGAGTATGTTTGGGGAGTGTGAATGTGTGTGCAGTGTCTATTTCTGTTTGTCTCCACGTCGGATGAGTGCCGAATATTTGCTTATGTGTATATGGGGGTGGGAATACAAGTTTGTCTGTGTGCACAGCTAGTCTTTGTCTATATGTCAGGTCGGGTCGTAGACTCCACCTCTCTGGGAACATCTCAGGCTCTCCGAGGTATGGAGGCCTATCTCCCCTCACCACACTCCCTGCCGGTGGCCTCAGGCGTCGGTGCGTTGGTGGTTCTTGGTGTCTGGGGCTGGGTGCTCATGTATGTACCGGCTCACTCCTGGTGGCCACCACTTGGCGGGGCCTGGCGCCTGTGGCCCGGCTGGGCCCCTTCTCGCGGGTGGGGTGCCCTCAGGCCTTTGGGCCTCTCTGGCACAGCTGGCTGCCGGCAGAGGCTGCGGACACGTCACTGCAACCCCCTTTGACCTCTGCTCCGTGGCTGCTGGGTGACCCCTCGTCTGGGGCTCTCCTCAGCTCTTCCCAGGAGGGTGGCACGGTTGCTCCTTTGGTGATCCTCCTTGGGTCCTCGTACTCTGGGCCCTCTGGATGTCTGGGGCCTGGATCTCCTCCATACCTGCTTCATGCCCTGGGGGACGGGGCTATGGCTCCCCACACTCCCTAGCAGATCATTACATGGAGAAACCTTTTGAATACAAGAGTGCTGATCCACACAGGTGTGCACACATGTGCTCACAGACACAAACTACACCTTTCTTGGCTGCTACCTCAAAGCACACTGTGCGCTGTCGATCTTGCGTGCTGCACAATAACATGTAATATTTAGTATCTACTGTTATCTACTGTTAGCTAGTTTATTGTGATGTTGTTGTATTTATTATGTTGCTCTGTTTTGTTTGTTTTCTCTTCTGTTTTTTTTCTTCTCTCGACAGGTGATCCAGGTGTTGTTGTTTTTTGTTTGTTTGCTTTTTTTTTCCCTCGCTCCCCTCTATTTTTCTTTCTCTCCCTCTTTCTTTCATTTTTTCCTCCCTGTCCTATCCCCCAGTCATGTCTGTCCCGTCTGTAACAACTGAAAATAAAATAAAATAAATACATAATTATAATAACCAATATGGCAAGGCCATGATCTACGTGGTAAAGTAAATCCGCTTGGCATCTTTCTTGGCCTTCAGACAACAATTCTGATGGCTAAAGATCCAAATGGGACAGGCTTAAAAAAACCATACTAAACTAAAAAAGGCTGCACAGTTCTGGACAAACATGCTTTGGACACATGAAACCTCTACCAGAAGTATGGCAAGAAAAAAAGTATGGAGGAGGTGTGGAACAACTCACATCATTTGTAAAACACGGCGGAGGCAGTGTGATGGTTTGGGTGTGCACGGCTGCCACTGGGACACTAGCGTTTATTGATGATGTGACACAGGACAGAAGCAGCTGAATGAACTCTGAGGTGTTTAGAGACAGACTGTCTGCTCACATCCAGCTAAATGTAGTCACACTGATTGGGCAGCGTTTGAATAAAGTAATAGAAATGAACATTCTATTTAAAGGGAACCCTGGCTATTAACACACGTTTGCACTAAAATATGCACTGTGCTTTCAATAACATATATGTGGTATTAAAATACGCCAAATGTTTCCCTTTTAAGCACATTTTATATAAAAGTGACTTGCCAGTAGGCCGACATTGTTATTTACTTCTCAATGCACTCTGGGTAGTGACGTCATACAGTTGCACCGCATCAAGTTCACAGTTAACAGCGCGCTGGAAATGGGTTCTGTTCAATCTTTCCAGTTTGAACCAGAGCAATCCGAGAGAGAGGATGAAAATAGTCAACCAGTACTTGGTTTAGATGGAGATGAAAACAATCCGTCACACGAGGATGTGAGAGTGAGGGAAAACTATTCAATTCAATTTAATTTAATTTATATAGGGCCAAATCACAACAAAAGTCTACTGGTGTCTATGCGGCTACTGCTTGCCAATGGCAACGGAGACAGAGCGTTTGTTGTAAAGAGCACAGTTTTATGGCAGCAACTATTGATGTTGTCCTAGCAAACATTGGGCCATAGTTTTATATCATCAGTCTGTGGGAAGTGATGGGTGAGGCACTGCTAATGAATTGTCCTCACCACTTATTACAACGTGTTGCTATTTAAGCCAAGTAAAAGAAACTGCAGTGAGAGAAACTTTTATGAACACTGAAGGTGTGACCCTCGCAAGAATCAACATCTTCTGCTTTGAATCAGGTCTAATTTTTTTTTCCAACAATATCTTTATTATTTTTTTTTACATTTTAGTGACTTACAAACAGTCCAACACTCTAAATACTACATGAACATACACTCCTCTCAGACAGCAAAAAGAAAACAAAAAAGTCGTCAGATTCATCGCTCCATAAAAGGCCTAAATTTATCATTATCCCAAATCAAATGTCATTGTCCTCAGTCCTCGTCCTCCTCAGATAATACAAATCCTTCTACAAAGTTCACAAAAGGTCTCCATACCTTCTCAAAAACATCCAATTTCCTTTTCAGTATACATGTTATCCGCTCCAATGGCAAAGCCACCATCATTTGTTTTATCCACTGTGTGATACTCGGTTCCCTTGTTTCTTTCCATTTTAGTGCAATTAATCTTTTTGCTTGTAACAAACCCATATCAATAAACATTCTGTCACTTTTTGTGTACCTCATGTTTTCTGGGTACAATCCCAAAATAAGGAAGCCAGGATCCAAAACAACCTCTTTGGATAATATTTGTTTCATAGTTTGTGTTACTGCAACCCAAAAGGATCCTATCTTCCTGCAATCCCAAATACAATGCCAAAAATTACCTTTATCTTCATTACATTTATTACAAGTGTCTGGAATATTAGAGTTGTACATATTTAATTTTTCCGGAGTAATATATATTCTCATTAACCATTTGTATTGCAACAACCTTAGTTTAGAATTAATTGTTTGTTTATGAGCTTTTGTGCAAACCAATTCCCATTGTTCCAAAGATATGTCCTTTTTTAAATCATTTTTCCAGGCTTTCAACCTTCCTAACGAATTTTCAGATGTTTTAGACCTAATTAATTTATATATTTCTGATATTGCCCCTTTTTTTGAACTGCTTTTGCTAATTATGTCTTCCAATTCTGATTTTGGTGGTTTGGTGCAGGTATTATTTTGTTTTGCTCGAATGTAACTTCTAATTTGGAGATATTTGAAAAATTGCTTTCTATCTATATTATATTTATGTCTAAGCATATCGAAGGACATCATATCTTGAGAATCTGTTGCATACAAATCTTGGATTTTTTGGAGTCCTCTAATTGACCATTGTCTAAAAACTTTATCCTCTCTTCCTGGTCTGAAATCCTGGTTTCCCCACATCGGTGTAAACTGTGACAATACTACAGGTTCCTTCATATATCCTTTTACCTCATACAACACTTTGACCATGTTCTTTACCAATGGATTTTTTGCCTTTTTAATCAAGTTTACTGCTGTGTCTGAGAAAAAATATAAAGGTAAGGGTGGATGCAAATTAATACTTTCCATCTCTGTCCATTGTGGGGCGTTATTTAAGTCAAAATAGTATCTTATAGACCTGATTTGACATGCCCAGTAATACCACTCAATATTTGGACACATGACACCACCCTCGTTGTATGGTAGATGTAGCAATGACAATCTTATCCTGGGTCTCCCATTTTTCCATAAGAAACCGAGAACAAGCTTTTTGATCCTGCTAAACCAATCAACAGGAGGCGGCAGGGGGATGTTCTGATACGCATAAAGCACCTTTGGCAGTATACTCATTTTGTATATGTTAATCCGACCAATTAAAGAAACTGGTAGAGATATGCATCTGTCCACTATCTCTGTTATTTCTTTAGAAAGCCTTTCATAGTTATTTTCCACGATCTCACTTAATTTAGACGAAATCATTATTCCTAAATACATAAAGTCCTTTACTGTCTTAAAATGAGATGTTACTATGGGTGGGTTTTTCCTTTCTTCTTCATTTAGTAATAAAACGGATGATTTAGATTTGTTAATGACATACCCTGATATTTCCCCAAACTCCCCTATCAATCTGAGCAGAGCAGGTATAGATTCTTTTATTTTTGAAAGATATACTATTACATCATCTGCGTACAGCGAGATCCTATGTTCTACTTCATTTACCATAATTCCTGTCAATGATAAACTCGAACGTACGGCTATAGCAAAGGGTTCCATAGCTAATATAAATAACAGTGGACTTATCGGTGAGCCTTGTGGACATCCCCGTTTCACCCTTATTGGTTTAGAGATATTTTTGTTTGTCAAGATTTCAGCAGTTGGATTTGAATGTAATGTAAGGGCGACCATGGCTCAGGGGGTTGGGAAGGGCACCTGTAACTGGAAGGTCGCCGGTTCGATCCCCGGCCTCTCTGTCCTGGTCGTTGTGTCCTTGGGCAAGACACTTTACCCTACCGCCTACTGGTGTTGGCCAGAGGGGCCGATGGCACGATATGGCAGCCTCGCTTCTGTCAGTCTGCCCCAGGGCAGCTGTGGCTACAACCGTAGCTTGCCTCCACCAGTGTGTGAGCGTGAATGAATAATGTCATTGTAAAGCGCTTTGGGTGCCTTGAAAAGCGCTATATAAATCCAATGCATTATTAATAATTGTATCCATCTTCGAAACACATCTCCGTAACCAAATCTAGTCAAAACATCAAAAAGATAGGGCCACTCGACCCTATCGAAGGCTTTTTCGGCATCCAGTGAGAGTAAGGCCCTCTCTGAAGAATTGTTTAGTCCATCTATGTTAAAGACTCTTCTTACATTATGTAGACCTTGGCGTCCCAATATAAAACCGTTTTGATCTCTATGAATTACTGAGGGGAGAGTATCTTGCAGACGTGTTGCTAATATTTTACCCAACACCTTAAAATCAGAATTAAGTAAGCTTATCGGCCTCAAATTTTAACATTTATTACTCGGTTTTCCTGATTTAGGTAACAAAATGATTAGTGAACCTGTTATTGATTTAGGAAGATTTCCTTTGCTTAATGATTCCTGATACATTTCCAATAATGGTTTCATTAATTTACTTTTAAATTTTTTATAAAAATCAATTGGGAATCCATCTGGTCCAGCTTTTTTACCTGATCTCATATTGTTAATTGCCCTGCTTATTTCCTCTTCGGTGATTTCTGCATCTAATTGTTGTTTTACTTCGTCAGCGATAGTAGGAATATTTATTTTATCCAGAAACGCATTTCTGGAGTTTTGATCTGATCTATCCTGAGATTCATAAAGTTTTTCATAATAGTTTCTAAACTCTTTGTTTATTTCAATCGGATCCATTATCATTTCCCCTTTGCTGTTTATAATCGACGTTATATTTTTCTGCACTTCCAATTGTTTAATTTGCCATGGCAATATTTTTCCAGGTTTTTCTCCTTGTTCATAAAAAGACTGATTTAATCTCAAAATGTTCGAAGCTGCTCTATCTGCCGATTCTTTATGATATTGTGCTTTTAGTATTAGCAATTCTTTCTCTATTAATGGGTCTCTATTTTTGAATACTAGTTCCTCTAGTTTTTTAATTTTCTTTTCCATTTGCTGTCTTGTTTTGCATTTTTCTTTAGATTTCGATGAAGTACAGTGGCTTGCAAAAGTATTCGGCCCCCTTGAACTTTTCCACATTTTGTCACATTACAGCCACAAACATGAATCAATTTTATTGGAATTCCAGGTGAAAGACCAATACAAAGTGGTGTACACGTGAGAAGTGGAACGAAAATCATACATGATTCCAAACATTTTTTACAAATAAATGACTGAAAAGTGGGGTGTGCGTAATTATTCAGCCCCCTGAGTCAATACTTTGTAGAACCACCTTTTGCTGCAATTCCAGCTGCCAGTCTTTTAGGGTATGTCTCTACCAGCTTTGCACATCTACAGACTGAAATCTTTGCCCATTCTTCTTTGCAAAACAGCTCCAGCTCAGTCAGATTAGATGGAAAGTGTTTGTGAACAGCAGTTTTCAGATCTTGCCACAGATTCTGGATTGGATTTAGATCTGGACTTTGACTGGGCCATTCTAACACATGGATATGTTTTGTTTTAAACCATTCCATTGTTGCCCTGGCTTTATGTTTAGGGTCGTTGTCCTGCTGGAAGGTGAACCTCCGCCCCAGTCTCAAGTCTTTTGCAGACTCCAAGAGGTTTTCTTCCAAGATTGCCCTGTATTTGGCTCCATCCATCTTCCCATCAACTCTGACCAGCTTCCCTGTCCCTGCTGAAGAGAAGCACCCCCAGAGCATGATGCTGCCACCACCATATGTGACAGTGGGGATGGTGTGTTCAGAGTGATGTGCAGTGTTAGTTTCCGCCACACATAGCGTTTTGCATTTTGGCCAAAAGTTCCATTTTGGTCTCATCTGACCAGAGCACCTTCTTCCACATGTTTGCTGTGTCCCCACATGGCTTGTGGCAAACTGCAAACGGGACTTCTTATGGTTTTCTGTTAACAATGGCTTTCTTCTTGCCACTCTTCCATAAAGGCCAACTTTGTGCAGTGCACGACTAATAGTTGTCCTATGGACAGATTCCCCCACCTGAGCTGTAGATCTCTGCAGCTCGTCCAGAGTCACCATGGGCCTCTTGGCTGCATTTCTGATCAGCGCTCTCCTTGTTCGGCCTGTGAGTTTAGGTGGTTCGGCCTTGTCTTGGTAGGTTTACAGTTGTGCCATACTCCTTCCATTTCTGAATGATCCCTTGAACAGTGCTCCGTGGGATGTTCAAGGCTTGGGAAATCTTTTTGTAGCCTAAGCCTGCTTTAAATTTCTCAATAACTTTATCCCTGACCTGTCTGGTGTGTTCTTTGGACTTCATGGTGTTGTTGCTCCCAATATTCTCTTAGACAACCTCTGAGGCCGTCACAGGGCAGTTGTGGAGCTGTTTTGCAAAGAAGAATGGGCAAGGATTTCAGTCTGTAGATGTGCAAAGCTGGTAGAGACATACCCTAAAAGACTGGCAGCTGTAATTGCAGCAAAAGGTGGTTCTACAAAGTATTGACTCAGGGGGCTGAATAATTACGCACGCCCCACTTTTCAGTTATTTATTTGTAAAAAATGTTTGGAATCATGTATGATTTTCGTTCCACTTCTCACGTGTACACCACTTTGTATTGGGTCTTTCACCTGGAATTCCAATAAAATTGATTCATGTTTGTGGCTGTAATGTGACAAAATGCGGAAAAGTTCAAGGGGGCCGAATACTTTTGCAAGCCACTGTATATGCAATCATAACTCCCTTAAACATTCTCGGGGCGACTGTGGCTCAGGGGGTTGGGAAGCGCACCTGTAACCTGTAACGGAAGGTCGCCGGTTCGATCCCCGGCCTTTCTGTCCTGGTCGTTGTGTCCTTGGGCAAGACACTTTACCCTACCGCCTACTGGTGTTGGCCAGAGGGGCCGATGGCGCGATATGGCAGCCTCGCCTCTGTCAGTCTGCACCAGGGCAGCTGTGGCTACAACCGTAGCTTGCCTCCACCAGTGTATGAATGTGAGCGTGAATGAATAATGGCGAAAGCGCTATATAAATCCAATCCATTATTAAACATGCCTTAAATGCCTCCCACCTAATACTAGCTGATGTTTGTGAGCTATTCATAGTAAAATATTCATCTATTTCTTTTTCTACAAAAGTGAGGAATCCTTCATCATACAGCCATTTCTGGTGTAAGCACCATCCATGTTCCATTATCAAGTTGTTATGTGTATATATGATATTGCAGGGAGCATGATCCGATATTAATATACTGTCATATGAACATGTCTTTATGTTTGATAGGAGGTTCGCTGATACTAAGAAATAGTCTATTCTGGAATATGTATTAAATGTTTTTGAATGGCAAGAAAAAATTATATCATCAGGATTCAACTGTCTCCAATGTCAATCAAATGTAGTTCCTTCATGAAGTTAAGAATTGTCTTTCGGCTTTTGTTATGGGCCTGGTCAGTCCCAGTCTATCCTTACTGGGATCCAGAACACAATTCCAATCTCCTCCTATGATGCATTTTCCTTGGAGTGATGAAATTGTGAGAAAAAGATTAGTAAAAAATTTATCATCATCTGTATTTGGTCCATATACATTAATTAAGTTAATGGTTTCTTGTACAAGTGATCCCTGGATGATCAAATATCTACCAAATTTGTCTTTAATTACATTTTTGACCTGAAAAGGTACTGATGTATGTATTAATGTGATTACTCCCCGAGCATTAGATCTAAATGGTGCTGCATACAACGAACCCTGCCACCTCCTGCCAACCTTAATATGTTCCTCCTCCAGCGAGTGAGTCTCCTGAAGAAAAACTATTTTAGCTTCCAGATCTTTCATTTTGTTCATTACTTGCTTAATCTTTTTATTACTTTTTAGGCCTCTACAATTCCAAGAGGTACATTTAACTTCCAATTTCCGAGTCAACACACCTCACATGCATTACTAAATGCTTAAACTTGTCTGAGAGTGCGAACAAAACAGAACACAAAACACAAACTCTAAATGAACAAACCATACAAAAGAAAAAACACAAAAACCCCCACCCACCCAGTTTCTGGGTAACCCATTCAAATGTTCTACTTCCAACTTTAACCATATACAGATCTCAGTTTTAAGATCTGCTAACTTAAAATGACTATGGCATTATGCCTGGCTCTTCCTTGCTCCTTGTATCCTTAATGAATCCTTTAGCTTTGCTAATATTCCTCTGCCCCTTAATAATTAACTTCTTGTTTTCTTTAAACAAAAATAAATAAATACAAAAAAAAAAATAAAAATAAAAAAAAATAAATGAATACATAAAATAATAATAAATACATAAATGAAAATGAAAAACAAAAGAGTAGAATAAAATAAAAAATAAAAAATTATCTTTATTTCTGTCTAGTTATCCGTGTAAATAATTAAATAAAAAATTGAATAATAAATAAATACAAATAAATTTAAAAAAAGAAAAACAAACAAAAAATCACTTTGTTCTTAGTTACCTTTTGCTTTGATGGAATTAACTATATCCTTTTCCAAAATGAATCATTACTCCAGATTGCTAGACTTTATCATATCTTCCTCATTTCTTGCTCTCCTGGATCTTCTTTATGAAGCTTTGGACTTCTGGCGTGTTAAATCTGTGGACTTGCTCCTTGTATGTTACTATCAGTTTAGCTGGTGGTACGATGCCACTTCTCAGTCCCATCTTCCAGAGTTGTACCCGTACCTCTCCAAACTTCTTCTGTTGTTTGTGCACCTCTGTGGCGACGTCCTCAGAATCTCACGCTTTTGTTCTTGTACAAAATATCCTTTTTCGATCTTGCTGCTCTGAGCACCATATCTTTCTGTTTATAGTTAAGAAAGCACATAATTAATGTTCTTGGAGGTTCCTCAGGCTTTCTTTTTGGGCCAATGCGGTGTGCTCTCTCGATAACCAGAGGGCTCCTTGATGTGTTCAACTCCAATACGTCCGTTATCCAGTTTTCCAGGAATTCACAGGTGTCCGCGCCCTCTTCTCCCTCTGGAACTCCGACCAACCTGAGGTTATTGCGTCGGGATCTAGTTTCCATATCTACTAATTTATCCATCAGTTCTTTATTTTCTTTCTCTAATCTTGAAATGGTGGTCCCCATAACCACATGTTCATCTTCTACATTTGAAATGCGTTTCAGTCTGCGCTACTCTCCCCACACAGTCAGATAATTTTTTCTGCATTTCATTCATGGCTGCCACAACCTCGTCTGCCTTGCTGGAAAACTTGGCCACTGCGCCTTCCAACTTGTCCCAAAGTGCAGTTTGCAAGCTTGTTTTCAATACCTGCAAACTCCTCTGGTATGGCACACTGCAGCCTCTCCTCCTCCATGTTGCCACTATCCGCGGGGCTGTTCACACTCATGGTGGCTGGCTTGTTGGCTGCGCAGGCCTCAAACGCACTAGCTTCCCCGCTAAACACCGATAACTTTGTTTTAACTTAGTCTTCTCCTTGGTAGTTTTACCAGGTCCAGGCATCGTGGGTCTATAGCGTATTTTGTTTTCGTGTTTTGGAGCGTTTTTCCCTTAATTTTAAGGATTTAGCAAAGTTACCTGCAGGAGCAGTTCAGAGCTCGACCGATTGCTACGGTGACATCATCGGAAGTCCAATCAGGTCTAATTGCACGAAGTCAGGAATACTGTGGATAGGAAAGGCCTTCAGCCCAGGCTACCTCCATGGAAATGCCCCTTGTGAGGTGCTGGGTCCTCCTGATCCACGTCAATGATCTCTGGGACTGGAAGCAGACCACTGCACACTGGGACTCAGCACCTGTCTGGAAATGGATTGAATGTGAATGAATGAATTTAATCCATTTCCAGGCAGCAGCTGGGTATTCCAGGTGTGTTTGAATCATTCCAGGAAGACCTGCTCACATTAAACCCATGTAATAAATGAAGGTGTTGCTTTAAACATTTATTCATTTATTCTGATAGGAAACAGAACTACAATGAGAAATTTTGGCTATCATGCCTTACATCAATAATGGTTTAAGAACCCCCAACCCTAAAAACAGACTTTATACCAGTGGCAAACTATTTTTCCAACACAAACTCTTAAAACACCAACAAGCTTAACAATTGAGAAAACAACTGGGATCATTGCTGTGTGACTGCGCTGCTCTCACTCCCATTCTTCATCGTCAGCAGCCGTCTGTGCTGCCAGCTGGCTCGTTACACTGCCGTCCTGGAAAAAGCCTCCCTGTGGACCCTGAGGAAGGACCACAATGTGAAACACTACAACATCTCAGAGAATTCAGTGTAACACAACTTTAACCAGTTACCTTCCTCAAGTCTGTGGAGGCAAAATGCTTCCTAGGTGGGTTAAAGCCAGAGGGGCTATGGCCGCTGAACGCAGACTCCTCTAACCACGAGGGAACCTCCTGCTGGGCCTGCCAATCCCAAACACCTCATTTAAAGCACTCAGGTCTCAACTTGTGGTGATGCACAGTGGCTATTGTGCAGTTGTAATGCAGCGTCTCACCTTGGACAGGATTGTGACCAGTGATCGAGCCAACTCACTGTCAGCTCCTGGATCATAGAAGGACACTGCCCTCCCGGTGTTGCCACAGCGGCCGGTTCTACCAATACGATGGACATATTCGTCGATATTGTTTGGGAGGTCAAAGTTCACCACGAACTGCACATCTGGAATATCGAGTCCACGGGCACCTACAGAGGTTGCCACCAGGACAGAACATTTGCCAGAGCGGAAGTCTCCAAGGGCCTGCTCTCGCTGCCACTGCTCACGGTCACTGGAAGCCAGCACAGCACATAGAATAGATGTACAATGAGATCTAGAGCATCTCCAAACATGTGGGAGGAGAAAGGGGGGTGAGGTGCACAGTTTCTGCAGCACTATATGCATATGAACAGTATTTAGAAAAAAGAAAACCGTATGTATACGTATATACATACACACACACACACACACACACACACACACACACATATACATATGCACACATACATACATACACATATACACAAAATTTATTTACAGTTTGGGTTACTGCACGTAAAATTAAGTGTTGCACAGTGGTGGTTTATAGAGGCAAGTCCTTGGAGTATGGGGGTGGAACTGTGTTATCAGTGCATGTGTGCGTACGTCACACAAAGGACACAACCATCTCCACAGTAAACACACAAACACCACTTACCCGTGAATGCTGGTAGTTGGAAACTTCTCCTGACACAAGATTGTGGCAATAAAATCAGCCTGTCTTTTGGTCTCTACAAACACCATGGTGCGCTCCGATCCTGCAGCACAAACCCACACCACACAGTTCAGTTACACTGAGCTATTGTTTGTTTTGACCTTTAGTTCTTTTCAACACTGGAAACCCAGAAGCCTGAAATCGTTGCCTAAATATACCTGTTGATTTCAGGAGGTCTATAAGCTGATCCCTCTTTGCGAACTTGGTGACCTGCACAAATGTCTGCTCCACATCACTGCAGGCTCCACCCACAATACCCACGGCCAAGAACAAATAGTCAGTCTTTAGAAAGTCAGCTGCAAGCCTATATCACACACACACACACACACACACACACACACACACACACACACACACACACACACACACACACACACACACACACACACACACACACACACACACACACACACACACACACACACACACACACACACACACACACACACACACACACACACTCTGAGATGAGCTGGCAGGCAATCAGACCTGGTTGTATGTCAATAGTACAAACTGGCAGCAGACCTCTGGATGTCCTCGGGGAAAGTAGCACTGAACATCAGAGTCTGACGGTTCTCTTTTGATGGCATCCCAGGAGAGGCCACCAGGCGGCGCATGTCAGGCTCAAACCCCATATCCAACATGCGGTCAGCCTCATCCAGCACCAAGTAACGCACTTTAGTCAAGCCAACCTGGAACACATTTATTAGCATCTTAAAGCGCTGCACAATTTTGTCATCCAATCTATGGTACCTTTAAACGGCCTTACCTTTCCTCTTCCAATCATGTCCAGCAGTCGTCCTGGTGTTCCACACAACACATTACAGCCCTCGAGAGGTCTCTTATTTGGTGTCCAGTGCTGACTCCACCATACACTACAACAGGTCGCACACATGTCCTGTAGAGTGGAGACAAACATCTTGAATTTACCTTGAATCTACATGTTGGTGGAGTTCAGTTATTCTTTGTCAAAGCCAAAGAAACACACCCATAGGCAAACTTCCTGGCCTCCAGGTAAATCTGGTTGATCAGCTCCCTAGTTGGTGCCACAATGATGGCATCAGGCTCCTGCATCTCACTGAAGCAACTGGCCGCCGCACCATCTGCCATCAGCTGTTGAAGGATTGGGAGCAGGAAGGCAGCCTGGCGGAGGGAGACCACATTTAACCTCTGTCCACAAGCAGGTCTACACCCAGGTTTGACTCTCCCAAACCATACCGTTTTTCCAGACCCAGTCTGGGCGCAGGCCATGAGATCCCTGCCAGCAGAAATGATGGGGATGCCGTGCTTCTGCACAGGGGTGGGCTTCACATAACCAGACTTGCTGACGTTTCTCTTTAGGGACTCGCACAGCGCTGCTTCATCAAATGTCTGAGAGAAAGCAGAAGAAATGTACACCAGCATCAAGGGCAAGTCAATTTTGCTGTGACACTATGCTTTAAATTACTTCAGGTTTCACGCAGCTGTTTGAAGTAAGCCTAAAGAGCTGCTTCCAAACAGCTCCAACTATAACAGAGCTGGCTCCTTCAACCAGTGTGTGAAGTCACCAGGAATCTGACCAGAATGGTGTCCAGCTGCACGGTTATACTAGAAACTAACGCAAGTGTTGCAGTCTTGTGTATTAACTTGCTCCTGTGTGCTGTCCTACAAGTTAACAGCTGTCTTACAGGCTGCAGAAACCATAAAATGAGCAGCTCGCCTTTCTCTCAGTTTAACGTTTGCATTATTTGCAAATATCACAAGTCCAGAAGTGTAAATAAAGCATTATTAAATGGCTCACAGATGTCACTGAAATGCATAAAAACATCAACTTCAAATAATAAAACTCAATTATTCTACAAGTCAGTCTCACCACTTGGCAGCCATCTTGGTTTGACGTTAAAAATTTTAACGGTATTTTTCTTGAGTAAATGCACACTCTAACATGCCACAGCAGGCAATTACATTCACAAATATAACGTGTCTGATAAGCTGCTTACTTTCAAAGCGGAGCCAAGGAGAAATAAGTGCCACTGATAATGGAATCGGAATCACAACGTGTGCTGCTTTGGCTTTAAAAATAAAATCTTAACAGGTTTTATTCCAGTAGACTGAACTAGTTACACAAAATCTTTCATGAACAGCTGATCTGACCGGACCACTTGAAAAAGAAATTACACGCCAATTCCATTTCCTTATGGTATACAGTGGTACTTCGTTTATCACGGTAGTTATGTTCTAAAAATAACCTGCGATAGGTGAAATCCGCGAAGTAGCCAACTTTGTTTCTTTTACAATTATTATAGATGTTTTAAGGCTGTAAAACCCCTCACTACACACTTTATACGCTCTTCTCAGACAGGCATGAACATTTTCAGTTTTCTCTCGATTAAAACACTCTTGAAGTTCAAACCTTCATAGAAAAATAAGTCCAGTATTAGAGAATGAAACCAAAGGCACCCGCAGGTGACGACATTTCGTCGACACTGTTGTGTTTGTTGGGGAGAAAACTTACAAACATACAGTACAGCACTTCAGAGTCACACTGCTCGCGATCGAAGATTTATGTAAATTTGACAAGCTGAATACATTCTGTACTGTACAGGAGACACGGCACAAGGTTGATTGACAATGGTCTACAGCCAATCAGGATGCAGAACACAATGTGCCGTAAAAAAAAAAAAACAAAAAAAAAAACATGCAAAACTGCACAAAAAAATTTAATAAAAAAAAAAAATCAAAAAAAAAAAAAATCTGTGAAACAGAGGCCACGAAAGGTGAACTGGGTTATAGCGAGGGACCACTAATGTGTCAGAATCCGTCACAGTAAGCCAAAATTAACTAAGCATCTTCACTAGGATAGCTAGCATACATGTCATGCACCTGTACTGCATGCAGTGTCACACACTGATGTAACCACAGTTTTGTACCAAGCCATATTCAATATCAGCAAAGAACTGCTGATAACAGATTTGTGTACCTACTGGATTGCCCCCTAACATTTCTTACCATTATAGCTGGTGGTGGGTTGGTTCCACTGACATCCACCAAGATCTCATCGTACTTGTCAAAGTTGACACCGGACTCATAGTGGGAAAAAATGGACTCCTCATCTTCAGAGGGTGGTGGGGGGACGTAGGTAACCCTGGGTCCTGCAGTGAGAAACAGAAATGCTGCACATAATAGAAGATAAAGCTGGCATGCTGCAGATATGTGAACATGAGGTTTAACTTACTATCACTCGCATCTGCGTTCTCTGCAGGTGTATCCCCGTGCCCTGTATTACACACAGATGCCAGCCACATCAGTAAATCTTTCAAACTTATGTGCAGTGTTGGGAAGGTTACTTTTAAAATGTATTCCATTACAGAATACTGAATACATGCCCCAAAATGTATTCTGTAACGTATTCCGTTACGTTACTCAATGAGAGTAACGTATTCTGAATACTTTGAATTACTTAATATATTATCATGCTGTTTACAACTACGTGAATGTACTATTGCTGTGATTTATTACTGATACTGAAGGTCCGCGGCTCCGAACAGTAGTAAAGGGACCTCTGGCTAATACGGTGGGTTCCGTGTCGGGCTGGTAGCCGAAAAATAGCTTTACTTTGTTGTCTGGGTCAACTTTGTTTGCTGGAGACAGAGAGAGGCGTTGAAAGGCTGCTCCAACAGAACTTATTTTTTCCGGAGGAAAACACGAACACAGTGTACAGTCGAGTCTTAATAGCTTACTTACAGCTGGGCTCGTCAGGCACTCTTCTTGGCTGCAGTGGTAATTATTATATTTACATGCTTCCAGCTCCCGTTTTTGCTCCGTGACAGCTCGGACTTTTCCTTTCTCTCCCTCCCTCGCTCACAGACACATAACATACTCATATTTTGTATTCTAAATACGTAATGGCGGTACATGTATTCCGTTACTCCCCAACACTGCTTATGTGCAATGAATCATTGAGGTCAATAATGAAAAACAACCTTGAACAAAGACCTCTTCATCTTTCCCACGGTAGCCTGCAACACAACACAAATTACACTTCTGATACCTCTAACAGATTTGCACATGATCAGAACTGCTTGTTCACTCACCTCCTCCAAAGCCACCTCTGCCACCCTGCTCACCACCTTTAAAACATCAGTCAATTAACTGTTATTCTTACTCAAAATCCACACTGATTGCAATCAAATTTCTTTGCATTAGCTTTTCCAACCCAGGTGAACCCCGAGGTGCTCCCACTGGTGTGCGAGTGTGTGAACATTTAGGTCACACAGTGCTTAGGCCATAGGAAAAACAACACATAGATGAATGGATGTGAATGTGTGATTGAGGCTTGTAAAAAGGCACTAATAAGTACGAGTCAATGTAGCATCTGCATGCAGTGGATAAAAAACCACCACGAGTGGAATCAGACTCGTACCTTGACTATAGCTTCCTCCTCTTCTTCCTCTTGACACTGTGAAAAGCAGAAAATGCTCACATTGTAAACAAGCATTTCTTTCAGTCTACTTTTGTGTCTTAATGGAAATATTGACACTACCATTTTTATTGTCACCATCCTCTTCATTGGCTGTAAAAATGAGAACATCAAGTCAGACGCGTTCCAGCTCAAAGCCAAACAGACGTACACGTCAATATTCCAATTATTACCGTCAAAATCACTGTGATCCATTCTGCCAAATCCTCTGCCACGCCCTGATAACACACAACTGTCATATTACAATTCCATCAACAGCTCTATTCACTACAGCATAAATATGCATACTGCCCTGGCAGGCCAACACAGCACAGTATTACCACTGCTCATCTTTACTGGCTGAACGATCTTGCTAATCCTCTTTCACACTGCTAGTTGTTTTGTTTTTTTTCAGAATTTGTAATTTGAATTGTTTTCATAATGTGTCAAACTTTATTACAAACGCCTAACATTCCACTGAGATGACCAACAGTATATCCACCCCCCCGCACCACACACACCCCTACCACGGCCTCCTCTTCGGCTGAAGCTACTCCTTTCTGCTGTATTATTCTGGCCGTCACCATCTGTAAGGAAGAAACGCAACGCTCAGGAAACACAATGAGGAAAACTACAACAGCTCATGTAATACTCTTCATGCTTACCGTTTGCACCGTCCTCAGCACCTCAAAAATAAATAAATAAATTAAAAAAAAAAATCAAATATCTAAAATTAGATACCTTCGACAATCGTCTGAATGCACCTACTATAATGTGATAACCATTTCTCCCATCACCTGCATGCTTCTCCATTGGCACCTCTCTGATAATTACTGTGTGACAGTATCAAGCAAACCTTGTGGTCTGAAAACTAGAGCCAAGTGCCATAACGCAACACTGTTTAAACAGCCAGCAGGGGGCAGCTGTTCTAGCTGAAAACAGTATCTTGTCATTTTGAAACAATAAGAGCTGGGTCTGACTGAAAGCACACATTGATGGAGTAATGTCTTGAGCACAGTGCATAAATCTGACACAGAATGATCAAAATGAACAAGAACTGTTTTATTCAGTAGTGAGCCAAATTGAGACATTAAGACCATAAAGTCATCAGGAAAAGTATTTTCTGAGCTCAGGACTAGGAGTGTCTGTGCAACAACAGCTTTAACCCCATGGAGGCTGCGAAACAGGTTTAACGCACCATCACACTGCCTCCACTTTTCATCTTTTACACTGTATGGGCCGGTGTCCTGCAGGTCTTAGATGTGTCCTTGATCCAGCACAGCTGATTTAAATGGATAAATTACGTGCTGAAGTTCTCCAGACGCCTGCTAAGGAACTAATCATTTGATTCAGGTGTGTTGACCCAGGGTGAAATCTAAAACCTGCAGGACATAGGCACTAGAGACCTGGAGTTGGACACCCCTGCTGCATGCAATCCCAAAAAGCATTCTTCCACATTAAATCTACTTTGAAATTTGTCATCCAGAAATGAGGATTATCCAGGACAATTTCACCATCAGTCACAAAATGCCAAACAGTGACAGTTTCAGTGTTTAGATGCAGCCCTCGCACGTCATATCCAGTTTCCCTTGCTCACGCGGGCCTTCACCAGGCACAAAAAAAGAAACTTAATTACTGCAGGTAAAACTCCAGAGGTTGGTGGACATTTTCTGTTTAAAGCTATGATTGCATGCCAAATGATGGGCATACACACACGCCTACTGGCTTTTCACCTCACAGCTCATACATAATGCTAATTTTCAGACATGTTTACTTGCTCAAAGGACAATTATACTACTTCTTAAACAAAGTGTTAAATGTGCACCTGAGAAGAATGAGTTTTTAAATCCTCCTCTTCCTCTACCCCGTCCACCACGACCTGGAGGAACACATTTAAATCACTCTTCAGTGTCATGCAAGATGCTTCCTGTAAGGGCTCCATCGTCTTTCTACACTCACCTCCTTGAAATTCACCATGATCAGAGTTCCAGAAATCTCCTTGTGTACCTAAAAACATGTTTGTTTCAAATACAGAATAATACCAAAATAAATCTTAACCTGCCTCCAATCTTTATTTTAACCCTTGGAAGAAAGAATTAAAGCAGACAATAAATCTGAAGTGGAACATACCTCCAGTTGAGGTGTCGCTGGTGAGTGCACAAGTACCAGAGGTAGCGGTTTCCTGTAAACATGGGCAATTTCAGTCGGACGCTGACTGACCGGCTCATCGAAGTGCGTACGCAGGGCCTTTGTACATTACACTAGCTTACCTGTTCTTCCCACTCGTCCATTCTTGCTCACCTGAGGAAAAAAGTACCACAAGAAATTTTGTAAATCACATACGATAACGAATACCCCCCCTCCCTCCACTCTTTTTTTTTAACCGCTTTCATTCCGACATTAAAAGCTAAACCTTTCCCGAGAATCTGGGACAACGTGACGACTACCACGCGAGAAATGATAGGCACTTAAGCTAACACTAAAACCACTAAAACCTTAAAATGCTCAAGTATCTTTAATCAAAACGTCGACTGTTGCAAAGCAAATGTGGCTCGTAAATGCTCTCCCTCTTAAGTACAGAAAATAATTTCGCGCTGCTTTTAGCTAATCAAGACGCATGGAGCACGCGGGAGCAGGGCGGGCGGCTAACTTCTGGCCTCAATTTAGACGCAAACACGAAATAATGCTTTAAAGTCATGTGTTTGCATAGTTAAAATGAGTCATTTTTAAAGAGCTGTTTCGAGAATACACTCACAACCAAAAAAAAAAAAAAAACTACAAGTGGACGTAAAAGGTGACACCCGCTAGCATTGGAAGCGCTAACTAAAACAGCACGACATGATTAATAAAACTGATAATAACTACATCTTGTTCTTCAAAAATTGGTTTTATAAGTGACAGTAATGCAGTAAAACTGGCCCAGGTAGAATAACCATACTTTCTGAGTGTCTTCACAGATGAGATTCTTCCTCGACGTGCAGCCTGCTCGTCCGCTCACAGAATGGGGCGCGCGCATGCACAGTTCACAACCCGCAAACTTGCAACTTCCGCCATTTTCCCGCCCAACTGGATTTTTGAAAATACAAGAAATAAATACGAAGAATTATAAACTTTTCCCCCTGTAAATAGCTTCTAATAGAACATTTTTAAATATAGTTTTGTTGGCAAAATTGTAGAACAATTGTGTTGCACAACAACTGGAAAATGTCATTCTGCTTTCTTTCAGTTTTTAATATTCCTTTATAATAATCGACTTTTTAAAAAGTTGTTAGTTCGAAAAGTTTAAAAAGCTGTTTAAAAATTAAGCCTTTATAGTGGAGGTGATATATAAACGCTTTATTAAACTACCACTAATTCCTTTACTCTAAATTCACCCTATTGGCTATTATTTTCAGTGCATTAAAATAAAATAAATCTGATAGTGTTCACCGATTTTCTATCCCCAAATAACATAATTCATTAATAAAATACAATAAATTAGAAACCATTCACCTGCTCAATCTGCGCATAGAGTATGCACTGCCATCTGCTGGAAAACTATACAATTGCATGTTCACTACTAAATGTGATTGTCACATTGCACACTCTCATACTTGTATTGATATAACTTTGACCAGGCAATAATAAAAAATAGAGCAAATAATAATTGCTGTAAGTTTCTGCTGGGAGGCCAACAGACTGTGTATTTCTAATATTGTTCCCAAGCTCCCCAAGACAAATGGGGAGGACAGAACAGTGTAAAATCAGTGCCAGATCAAAAATGCAGATTATTAGGAATGAGATTTCCATATCAGTTGGGACCCAAGTTAACAACAGTTATCAAACACTGACTCTCTGATGACTGTATTGGAGAGCAGCTCATTGTTGACTATCTTATAAGTGCACTGAAGCAGCCAGCGGCTGAACTGCCAACCCTCCAACTAGCAGATGAGCTGGTCTACCTCCTGAGCTACAGCCTGCTGACAAGACAAGGGGAAGGGGGAAAGGTGTGTTAGGAGGCAGTGAGGGTGACAAAAAAGCAGGAGTGTGGAGGTGAGAGGTGGGACTATGACTGATAAAGGGAGATGGTAGATGGTATGTAGAGAAGGAAGTGTGTGTGTACAGGAGACCAGGTGGAAGGGAAGCAAAGCCAGGAGCACTGGAGGTGGACTCAAACTATTCTACCATGGTGTAGATGGAGAAAGAGAAATAGAGTAGTGGTAATCTTTAAGGTAGAGTATGTGAATAGTGTTGTGCAGGTGAAGAGAGGGTCAGACAGGGTCATGAGTTTGAAGCTGCAAATCAAAGGAGTGATGTTGAATGTTGTGTGTATGCCCACAGGGCGGATGTTAGCTAGAAGAGAAAGCTAGATGAAGTGGAGGAGGGTCTCCCCAGGGTGGAGAGCATTGTGAGGGGGATGTAGGTGAAGGCTGCAGAGGCGATGGGGAGGTGTTTAGGAGGTATGGTGTTAAGGAGAAAAATGCAGAGCGTCAGATGGTGTAGATTTTATGAAATGAATGGAAATGGCTGTGGTGAACATGAACTTTAAGAAGGAGGAAGATAGGATGATGTCAGAGCTGAAGAAAGTGAACACAGGTGGACTCATGCTGAAAATGCAACCTGAAAGTGGCAGGAGACTGTAAGGTGGTGGCAGGGGAGGATGTAGGTAGGGAGCATCTGTAGGATGGCTTTGGACATCAAGAAGAGTAATCAAGTGAAGGCAGAGCCAAGGATTAAATGATGGAAGCTGAAGAAGGAGGAACATCGCACAGAGTTCAAGAGGGAGTTGAGATATTAGGGAAGAGTTACCAGCTGGGAAACTACAGCTGAATTAGTGAGGGAACCTGTCAGGAAGGTGTTTGGTGTATCCTCTGGACTAAGGAAAGAAGACACGGACACTTGCTGGTGAAATGACAGCGTAAAGGAAAGTATTTAAAGGAAGAGGTTGAAACAGTCAAGGAGAGATGGGAGTACAAAGACTGCGGTGCGAAAAAGGAAAATGCTTCACTAAGGAAGGAGAATGAGATTCAGTTCAATTAGTTAGCTACAGATGTCACATCAAATACATCAGAATCTGCCTGACTATAAACTGATTTATAGACCAATGTACACTTATACTTGTCATCTCATCTGTATGAGCTAGCTGAAGCAGTTTATGTAAGCCATCTTTTATATCCTATGCCTTGTCCTTAACTCTTCACATATATATTCTTTAAATATGCTAAGAGCTTTCAACTTAAATGCCTTGATCCATGTACTTAAGCAATAAGATAAAATGATATAATCATATCTTTTTTCCAAATTCCCAGTGGGACATGCCCTTGGGGATAGGATGAGGGGCTCAGAGTAGAGCAGCTACTCCGCCACATTGAAAGGAGCCAGCTGGAGTGGTTTGGGTATCTGACAAGGATGCCTCTCCCAGGAAATCCCCAGGAGGGCTTCCTGAAAGAGGCCAGCCACCCTTCCAAGAGAGCTCCTGACCACTGCTATGATGTCATTCTTTTGGTCACCTTGAGCTTGTAAACATAGGTGAGGGTGGGGATGTAGACTGACCAGTAAATGGAGAGCTTTGCTTTTAGACTTAGCTCTCTCTTCTTCACCATGACAGACTGGTACAGCGTCCTCATCATAGCAGCCACAGTACGATCTGTCAATCTTCTGCTCGCCTCTCCCCTCACTTGTGAAAAAGACCCTGAGATACTTAAACCCAGAGTGGGCACTCCACCCCTTTTCCAGCTGAGGACCATGGCCTCAGAGGAGGTGCTGACTGTCATTCCCACCACTTCACACTCTGCTGCAAACCACTCCAGTGCGAGCTGGAGTCCACCATAGGAGGAAGCCAACAAATCCACATCATCTATGAAAAGCAGAGATGAGATTCTGGACCACCCAAGTGGAAGCCCTCGAGCATAAAAATTATGAACACAATCGGTGATAAAGGGCAGCCCTGATGGAGTCCAACACCTACCAGGAACGAGGGTTAGGGTTATGTTAAATAAAGCCAAATAAACGCATTGTTCTATAAAAAAGAAAGGAAAGGAGGAGCATTAAACAGGGAAAAAAAGAAAATAATAAAATCAAAGGTCAATCTAAATAAAAAACAACAAAAGGTAAAAATTGCAATCACAATAACTAAATACAGCAAAAATCTAGACAATATACCAAGCAGCTGACGTTCAGTTAATAAACAACACTAAACAGACTCTAAATTTTGAATGACCAGAGCATCAAGATTCTTGTGAAACCTTTATGTGACTGTATGTGCAGGACTATATTTTGAATTTTTGTGTTTTCGATCAAGATTTAGAAAATGACCAGTAATCTTATCCAGAACTGTTAGAAGCATAAATTTCCATTGCAGCTGACGCTCTTTATTATCCAGCCCAGATGAAACAAATCAAAACTCCAAACATGTCAGAAGATATAAAGGCCTGGGTGTAATATTTTCTTGCTGAATCTAAACTAAAATCATTGCATCTGGCATCAAAAATCATTCAAGCAAATTACACTGTTACACTACTGTGAAGTACTTTAAAGTCAGGTTGACCTGAAAATCCTTGTCTTTGTTACTTCCAGCACAGACAACTGTAATTACTTATTAGAATGTCCCCATAGGTGTCTGAAAAGCCTCCAGCTGATTCAAAATGCTGCAGAGAGTATACTGATGGAGACTGGGAGGAGAGTCATATTTCTCTTATTAGCATTTCTTCTCTGGTTTCTTGTTAAAGCCAAACCAAGATTTCAAAAGCTTTGCCTTACATGCAAAAACCTCAAAACCAACCTTCATAACGTATACCTTAATTACAAAATGAATTAAATAGAGGGCTTTGCTGTCAGGCTGCAGACGGTTTTTCAAAAGTAGAATGGGGGGTAAAGCCTTTAGCTGTCAGAGTGCTCTCCTGGAAAATCAGCTCTCCGGTGGGGTTTGTTTTAAAGGCCTACTGCCTTGACTTTTAGAATGAAGCTTCAACTGTCCATTTTCATAAAAGCTGTAGTTAGGGCTGAAGCCATTATGTAACTGTGGATGGAGGCTGAGAGTTGATGGAGGGAACTCCTGTTTTTCCTCTCTGCCCTCACTTTACCATTCTACAGGTGCTTCTAGGCCCAGTATTTACTCTTTTTACTTATTATTACTTTATAAAAACACAACAACACTTGTATATAATAATGATGCAGTCCAGGTCCTTGTAATCCATTCCAGTAGCTCTTGGAGCTAGAACGCAGTGCATTGTGGGACGTAGGCTGATGGTGAAGTCAAGATGGCTGCGAAGCTCAGGCAGAGGAGAGAGCCTGTAGTAGGAAGGCCGTGAATGAAGTTTTCTATAGAAAATCCTTCGCCGGCGCCCGATCGGACTTAAAGCAGTGTGCTGTTTACGTTGGAGACAAGCCGCGCAGGACCTACTACACCCACAAACAGCAACAGGATAACAAACTGCTGGCATAAAGTCTCGTATGAATTCCGACGAGAAGGAGGACTGTGAGTGTGCGCCACCACAGGCCGAGACAAGCTCCGCCGGAGGAGCCGATAGGTGGGGATGCTCAGAGGAAAGGCTCGGGATGCTAGGAAGATCAGTCAGAGCGGGGGCTAGTTAGCTGTTGTTGGAGGCTGTGTGGACGTCAATGCTCCTTTGTTTCAGGCAGCATATTGGGGCAAAGTTTATAGCAAGCACTGGTTAAATGAAAACGAAAGAAATCTGCCCGTGGGTTACTTTGAAGACATTACTTCTGTATGAGTAATAAAGTAGGCTAACTAGCATATGCTGTGTTAGCTTGCTAAAGTGACCGACAGATTGTCCCAGTGGCAACATTTTTGGGCTTTACCAGCCCGTCCGAACTGGACTGTAGGGTTTAGGTTAATGCTGCATTTGACAACAGAGATAAAATGAATTATACACATAGATCATTACATTTACTGCGACCCCAGTCGCTCTAAGTGGAAGCCAGTGCTTAGCTTTAAAAAGAGCGAATGTGGGTTTGCTGGTTAGACTGTTGTCCTCTTCTAGAGAGCTAGACCAATTCCCTGAGCAGGACTCTCACTTTGTTACCCCACAACAGAGCCAGCAGTACTCTGAAATGTCAGTGTAGTCATCATGACCTGTGCCGTGGTTCTTATCCTTGTTTGTTTTTCATTTAGAGAACACGAGGAGCCTGAAATAGAAAACCCAGAAGCAAGCCGAATGTAAGTCAAAGTCATTACCTTTCATGTGTTGAGTATGTAGTTCATTCAGGAGCTTGGTTTCCTGTTGTTAGGGTCTGTCCTCACTTCTTTATTTCTTGTCTTCATGTTGTGCCTTCACTAAATGTTGAAGTGTCAGGTGTATTGTTAGTATGATGTACACCGAGTTCATCTCAGAGGGTCACACTGTTTGCTCATGATGTGAACGTTTGAAGGAGGGCCGTTGGCGTAAATAAAACATAATTAAAGTACTTCAGGTTAAAGTGCTTTAATTATGTATGGAATTTATGGAGCTTTGAGTTTACATTATCAGTTGTATATGTACCTGTGAATAAATAATACTGCTATTCTATTAGTATTTTGCTTCAGTGTTTACCATGCCAATACGACTGCAGCTGGATGGCTGCTGTCTTCTGGACAGTAGTGTAATTAGCAGTATCAGAAGGTTTTTGTCAACGACAAAGTCTGAATTTATTCTGAACGCTAATAATAAATCTGTCGTGACACTTGACCTGGAAGTGGCTGGAAATGCAACACGTCCAAATGCTCCATAACAGCCAGAGCTCAGCATTCAGCCTGAGTGAGGCCAAGCTCAGCTCTTGTGTTGTCTGTTGACAGAAACTCTTAGTGATTCTCAAGTGGGAAAAGCATTGCAGTCAATCTCGCGTCTCCCATCATTTCACATTGCACTCAGTGCTTTATGAGGATTACAGTGGATTCACGCAGTGCTTTTACCGCCTTGTGTTTTACCTCTGATCACAGGAAGCGAGCAGCTGCCAAGCATCTAATAGAGCGCTATTACCACCAGTTAACGGAGGGCTGTGGAAATGAGTCTTGCTCCAACTCGTGGTGTGCCTCATCAGTTGGCTTCAGCCGCATGGATAACAACGAGGCAGCGGTCAAAGCTCTGGAGCTCTACAAAGTCAATGCCAAGCTATGTGACCCACACCCTTCAAAGAAAGGCACCGCTTCCGCCTACCAGGAGAGCAGCGCTCACAGCAACTCGGCGTGCAGCAACAAGAAGATGAACCATAAAGACATCCACTCTGTGCGAGACAATTTTAAAGGTAAGCAGATTGCGCTGTTTCAGTTTGTGCTTTTATGTTTTTCTCTAGTAACAACGTTTGTGTCTGTCTGTAGATGTAAATTACCTGACAGAGGAGAAGGTGTATGAGATCCTGGACACCTGTGGTGAAAAGGAGGATTACTCCCCTCTCATCCGGGTCATAGGCCGAGTTTTCTCCAGTGCTGAGGGACTGGTGCAGAGCTTTCGGAGGTCCAAACCGCACACCAAGGAGGAGCTCAAGTCTCTCCAAGGTAAGGACGAGGACAAGGATGAAGATGAAAAGGAGGCAGCTGCGAGTTCAACTACAGCTATGGAGGAGGATTCCCCCACCTCCTCCTCATCGTCGAGGCTCGGCGAGTGCTTGTTGGGAGAAAACGACATCCAAAAGCTGGCTCCCGATGAGGTTTCAGTCGATATCGAAGCTGTGCGAAGGGTCTACGAGCGCCTCCTGTCCAATGATAAAATCGAAGCCGCCTTCTTGAATGCACTGGTCTACCTCTCGCCTAATGTGGAGTGTGACCTGACGTACCATAACGTGTATTCACGAGACCCAAACTACCTGAACCTTTTTGTAATAGTGATGGAAAACAGCAACCTCCACAGCCCCGAGTACCTTGAGATCGCTCTCCCACAGTTCTGTAAGGCCATGAGCAAACTCCCGCTGGCAGCTCAGGCCAAGCTGGCACGTTTGTGGTCGCATTACAGCGCTGAGCAGATCCGGCGCATGGTGGAGACCTTCCAGCAGCTCATTACCTACAAGGTGATCAGTAACGAGTTCAACAGCCGCAACCTGGTCAACGACGACGATGCTGTGGTGGCGGCCACCAAGTGCTTGAAGATCGTCTACTATGCAAATGTGCTGGGTGGCGATCTTGACATGGAGCACAACGAGGAAGAAGACGAGGAGCCCATTCCAGAGTCCAGTGACCTCACCCTGCAGGAGCTCCTGGGTGAAGAGCGCAGGAACAAAAAGGGCCCTCGAGTAGACCCGCTGGAGACAGAGTTGGGAATCCGTACAAGCGATTGCCGGCGGCCGCTCGTTCCCTTTGAGGAGTTTGTCAACGAGCCTCTGAACGAGGTGTTAGAGATGGACAAGGACTATACTTTCTTTAAAGTTGAAACTGAAAACAAATTCTCTTTCATGACCTGTCCGTTCATCCTGAACGCCGTCACCAAGAACCTGGGTCTGTACTACGACAACCGCATTCGCATGTACAGCGAGCGGCGGATCACCGTGCTCTACAGCTTGGTGCAGGGTCAGCAGCTCAACCCTTACCTGAGGCTCAAAGTGCGCAGAGACCACATCATTGACGATGCTCTGGTCAGGGTATGTGCATTCAAATTGACTTCAATATCCTTTTGATTAGTTGGGTTTTGGAACATTTCTTCTGTGTGTGTCTGCAGCTGGAAATGATAGCAATGGAAAATCCTGCAGACTTGAAGAAGCAGCTGTATGTGGAGTTTGAAGGAGAGCAAGGTGTTGATGAAGGAGGTGTTTCCAAAGAATTCTTTCAGCTGGTGGTGGAGGAGATCTTCAACCCAGATATAGGTAAGAAAGGATCGCGAGCAGTTTAGCTTCAGATGGCTTTAAACAAAGTGTCACACATACACGTTGAACTGCTGATGCTGGCTTAATAATTCACCTTGAACATGTGCCCGAGTGTGAAGCTGCGGCAGTACGTGTCTGCTGTTTGGACTTTAGTTTCATCACAGTTCAGTCCAACTGCTGTTGTGCTTCTGTGGGCGATACAGTGCCAACACAGCAGAGTGGCACGAGCACAGTATGCAGGGCTGGATTTGAGAGCGTTCACTGTCTGCCCATTAAATCAGAATCCATTCAGGTCCTTGATCGGAGCGATCTCGTCTTTCTTAGAATTGTTTCTGGTCAGCCCTGCTTTCAGGATTTCATAATAGATATCTGTTATCGAACTGTCACTGGTCAAAGTTGTCAAACTATTAGGGGCCTCTGAAAGACGTCCTTCCAGAACTGAAAGGGTTCCTATGTTCCCAGTGAGGTCTAATGGAAACAAGCTGAGTAGTTTTTAGCTAACTTGACAACAGACAAACACAATGATAGAGAACAGGGAAAACTGATGTGTGCTGCTTTTTCCATGTGCACATGGAGCGTCTCTCTCGTGGCCTGCTTCATATCCCAGGATTCACGCGGCATGTGCTCTGTTTTTCTTGCTGCAGGCATGTTCACATATGATGAGCACACCAAACTGTTCTGGTTCAACCCGTCGTCGTTTGAAAATGAGGGCCAGTACACACTGATTGGCATCGTTCTCGGTTTGGCCATCTATAACAACTGTATCCTGGATGTCCACTTTCCCATGGTGGTCTACAGGAAGTTAATGGGCAAGAAAGGAACTTTCAGGGACTTGGCTGATGCCAACCCGGTAAGCATCACCTAAGCAGCTGTTTGTGCCGTATTTTTGTTTTTTGTCTTTCTAATTTATTTAGTTTGGGAGGAAAAGCAGCCATGTTTGTCGTATGATGTATGCTAATGCTGATGTTATGCTAATTATGACGTGTTGATTGTCCTGAACTGTTGGACAGGTTTTATACCAGAGTCTGAAGGAGCTCCTGGAGTATGAGGGCAGCGTGGAGGAGGACATGATGATCACGTTCCAGATTTCTCATACAGACCTGTTTGGGAATGCACTTATGTACGATTTAAGGGAAAATGGGGACAAGATTCCTGTCACCAATGAAAACAGAAAGGTGAGCTGAAGAGAAATCGTGGAGTCGTTTGTCCTCCTACGACACACACGAGCTAATTCAGGCAAAGTGTGCTTTTCCACTTAGCTTCATGCATCAACCACAGGATGGTGGTAAAATTGGTCATTCAGCTTATCTGACCCAAACCTTTCTGCTGATTGTGATTGAATAAGAGGGCGGAGCTTTAAGTTTGCATGATCCTGTGGTAGCACCTGGGCATGTCATTGTGGAAAAATGAAACTGTTACCATGGGAAATTATTGAGCTGGTTAGTGCACAGTCCCAAAGTTAGGAGCAGTCTCCCAGACATGGCTGCACCATGTTTAAGTCTGGAATTTCCCCTGGGATCAATAAAGTATCTATCTATGTAAGCCTATTAAAAGACGGCAGTGACATTTTTTCAGCCTTCTAAACCTGAAGTTTGCCCACACAGAACTCCAACAGGCTTAAAGAAAGCTGCTTTGCAGCCACCACTCGAAGGTAAGTTGACTTTTAGCTCACTGTCACATAGGCCTGCACGATTTTGCATAAAATGAGAATCACGATTTTTTTGCTTAGAATTGAGATCACGATTCTCTCACGATTTTCTTTTCCAATATAAATATTTATTGCACTTATTAACTGCACATCAACTTCGTAACAGTTGAGACTGAACATAAAAACAACAAATGTCTCACATTTTGTCGTTGCCGCAAAATGTTGTGCTGCTTGTAATTCCGTCTCCACCGTTGCTCGACACTGCGTGTATAGAGCAGGTAGTGCAACAATAGAAAAATAGTTGCGGGATGGCACTGTGTAGCATTTGTCTAGGGTGTTGATCATTTTCCTAAATCCCTCGTTTTGCACAGTGTTGATGGGAGCCATATCTTTAGACAGGTGATAAGTGATAGCCTCCGTAATTTCTTTGTGCCTGCGGGAGTTCGACGGGTATAGGGAAGCGCTGTATAAGGTTCCCGTTATTGATGTTTGGGTGGTTGACCGGGACGGATTTTCTCCTGTCACTTTCTTGGCCTTTACAGCTTCATCATCTTTCACGTGCTCTCCGTTGTTTTTTCCCTGCGGCTCCGCCCTTGTCATTTGTTGAGCAGGAAGAGGGAGCGCTTGTTTTCATGCAGATTATGTCCCGGATCAAAATGCGGTACAATCGTCATCTATTTTTTTATTGTTATATTTTTTAAATCGTTGTCATTTTGAATTGAGATGGCGATTTTGTAACGATTAATTGTGCAGCCCTACTGTCACAAACCATCATGGGTTCTCTTTGGCAAAATCTGATTGGAAGAGATTTAATGGCACTGCTGCTGTTTAATGTTTACTATTTACAACTGTCATCGGTGCTTTCTGGTAAACCTTAATGCCTCTTTTTCACTGGTTCCCACTCAGCTAGACTCGATCTGGATGTCTTCCATTCCAATTGAGTATTTCCTCAGAGTGCATGGGGTAGTTACAGCAACACGGCTAAAAGTCCCGTCGTATGCGACACAAACACACACAACAATGGAGGTTGCCAAGGTGATGGGGACTCGGGGAGCATGGTGTTGTTGCCATGTCCTTTGTTGAAGGGGCTCAAAAATGACGGTTTTGGTCTTTGTGAAAGAGACGCTCTCTTGACTCATCGAGTGACACCATTGACTCGACAGCCGATGGCATACGATTTGCTGATAAATCGTTTGGATGGACTTAAAAAAGTGTGAGGTATCAGACACCACCTCCTAAAAACTGAGTAGAGCTGAGCTGAGTGAAGTGGAACTAGTGGGAAATCCTGGTTACTGTAATTATGATTTGCTGTTCGTACAGTTTACTGTGGCAGATTTTTCTGTGTAGCTGTTCATTATAAAATATTGACTGTGCACTATCCAGCTCTCATTGTTTACAATACTGTACTTCTTGTTGTTTCCAGCTGCTGGTGGTTTGTTTTTGATGAAAATGGAAATGTTAAAAGTAACACGAACATGTAATGTACAAACTGTGGAAGGGATAACATGGTCTTCAAGGGTGGCTGCTCCTCAGAGCTCAGAGTGTACTTGAGGATGTTTGTTAAATGTTCTCATTGATGTGTGTTCATATAGGAGTTTGTTGCACAGTATTCAGAGTACATTCTGAACAAAAGCGTGGAGAAGCAGTTCAAGGCGTTCAGGAGAGGCTTCCACATGGTCACCAACGAGTCACCGCTTAAGTACCTGTTCAGACCAGAGGAAATCGAACTCCTGATTTGTGGAAGCAGGGTGAGAGTTTTTTTTTAATGGATGTTTGTATATGCTAGGAAGTGATGTCATTCAGTCATTCATTCATGTTTTGTCTCCCACTGTAGAACCTGGACTTCCTAGCACTTGAAGAAACAACAGAATACGACGGAGGTTATAACAGAGATTCTCGGATAATCAAGTAAGAATATGACCTGAGCTGAAAACCAAGCTCGGCGCGCTCTGTGTCTGTTTAAATTTTATAACCCCGTTCAAACTCCACACTGTTCAAAACATTTTTATGTCATCATAAAGTCAAGGCCCACAATCAAAAGCAGTGGAGACCAGTTCTCACCATGTGGCCCTCCAGCAGACGGTTACTCAGTCCTTCACAGGACTGCAAGTGTGGGAATATTAGCCAAAAGCTTCCCACACTGGGTGTGTGGATTTAAACCTTCAAAACCAACTCTACTTGGAATTAGGGCTGCCACAAACGATTATTTTGATAGTCGACTAGTCACCGATTATTTTTGCGATTAGTCGACTAATCAGATCATGCATCCGTTGGACGTAAAACGTACAGCTTATTGCACCAGCATGCATCTGCTCTTATATAACTATCATTAGCTTACAGCTTTAAGTGTTTAAGGTATGTGCCAAGTAAAAATAAAGACAAGATGATAGTTTATTAAATTTTAATGACATTTGCAGATTGTTTCGGTGGAGTTTAATAAACTCAGCCGTCTGCTCCTTGCTATCTAAAATATAACGGGACCCCGGAGTATATTCTCAAGCATCTCACACCTCTGATAATCAGTTGTCTGCTTGACGTTTATTTAGCTGCTGTGTAAAACCTATAACTTTAATCTCCGCCAAACCGATTTACTCAGGAACAAATAAAATACTTAAAAAAAGCCAAACAATAACATGTGTAAGTTATCTAAGTGACTCATATACGTTTAACCTGAGTAGCGAAAGACCGCGGTGGGTTTGAAAACGATTTGCCGGGAGTCCGGTGTTCTCACGGGCGCTAGTGAGCCTTCAACCCCGGCTCGCTATCGAGCTAGTGGGTAACAGACGTCTCCGAAAACGTCGGAGCGCTTTTGAAAATATGTGATGTCTTGATAAACTGAGCAGATATTTGCGGTTTACACAGCTACATTCCCGCCTGAAAACATGTTAAATATGTTAAACGTTTATTTTGTGACCCAGAAAGAATAATAAGAGTAATATTAAAACTAACTAGCTGCCACCATTGTTGGAAACTGAGCTGGGCTGCGCTATGAATTCTGGGACGGAGCTACTCCTCCTTCTTCTTCTTCGGGGTTTAACGGCAGCTGGCATCCTTGTACATGCAGTGCTGCCATCTTCTGTTTCAGTCCGTTATTACACTCTTAAATCCTACTACTTATTCCTGCGTCTTTTGTGATCTTACAACGCTTCAAACGACGCGTCGACTATTAAATCAGTCGTCGACGATTTTGATACTCGACGTAATCGTGATTAGTCGACTAATCGTGGCAGCCCTACTTGGAATGATTCTTCCAGTAGTGACGTGTGAGGGCGCTTGTTTCCTCGCCGTTCTGATACCAAGTAAAGTTCAGGCTGGCGACACTGACACTTTACACAATCCCATTTGTTGTACAGTTTTCAGGCTGCTGTGAATTCCTCTCATTCAAACATCAACACAAAAAGCTGAGCCTAGATGTAAGTCACTCTGCTAAATTCAGCAGCAGGGCTGCAGGTTGCCACCAGCTCCACATTTTCTTCCTCTGTACCTGGATCGAGCCTGCCTGCAGCACCAAAGGACGCTGGGAGCTGCGTTTGTTTCGCCCTAGCAACACCCGTCCCTCTCCTCCTTCAGTTTGCCTCATCATAAACTCATCATCATATTCTGTGTTATAATTGACTTTTGTTTGTGTTTGACAAGGTTTGTGGCCTTGCCACATGTGTCACAAACCGCTGAAATAGCTCCACACATGACTCTGCTTACGAACATCAACTGAATGAGCGAGCACACGTGAGGCGTGATGCATTTTTACAGCCGTAATTCGCATGTCACAGTGACAGGCGGAAGAAGAAGTAGTTCCTACCAGTCATTTAGATGATTCCAATATTAGTGTCTTTCCACTGCGTTCCTGTTAATGATGGACTACAGATTTACTCTAAATTACTAAAATGTCGATATTTTAATATGAGAATCAGTTCTAGAACATAAACATCTGCTGTTGGAAGAATCAATATTTCAGTATCGATCCGCACACTGCTGGATTTTGGGAAACACGCGTTAGCCTCAATAGTTAGATGGGTTCACTGAGGCTGTGTATCTGTGGCTGACTGTGGAGGAGCTCCCAGGAGGGCCCTGACAAACACACGGAGCAGGTGAGAGGGCAGAAGCATGAGCTGATGTGATCGCAACATGTTTCCTGCTTTTTTCTCCGTCACGCTGCTCGTCTTTCTGTTCCTGCACAGAGTGCAGCCACACAGCCTCTCAGCTTTTAACAGACCATAACTAGCAATTCCCAGCATGCAACTGGGCAAGTGGGAATGTGTTAATTGACAGTTATTATTGTGAAGTGGATGAAGCAGGAGTAAACAGTATGCTATGTTGGCCCATTATCAGCTCCAGTCAGTGCTGTAACTGGTGCTGGTCTGTCAGCACAGTACAGGTTACCAGCGCTGCACAGCTCGACCCAGTCTGTGCAAGAGTGCATTTCCACTGCATCCACTCCTGCACCTTAGACTGAGAACAGACCAGAATAGCCTTTATTGTCACTGTACATGTACAACGATATTGTGAGTGCTCCACACCAACTGTGCAGTAATAAAGTATAAATAGTAGACTGCAGGAATAAATAACAAACGTGAGAAATGTATCCAAACAAGGAGGAGTGCAGTGGACGTGGTGTGAGTACAGTCCGTGTGTGACGGGCCTGAAACTCACTTGGCCTCAGCGTCTGACATCAGAACTGCTTCCCCCTCAGTTTACAGTTACAACCTTGTCACCAGACACAGCAGCCAGTACACCTGAGAAAACATGAGCTTTTATTTTGGAAGACAAAAAATATGCAAAGACTGAAACAGTTTTACTTGACCTCACTCACCATTAACTTGTATGTTTAAACGGAGCACATACTGTATGTCTGTGCATCTACTGGCTATGTTTTGAAATTGAATTCATATTCTGTGGGATGCTAAAGTGTCTGGGGTTTACCTCGTGTCTGTATCGTAGGGAGTTTTGGGAGACGTTGCACTCATTTGGCGAGGAGCAGAAACGCCTCTTCCTGCAGTTCACCACCGGCACCGACAGAGCACCTGTGGGTGGGCTGGGCAAGCTGAAGATGATTATCGCCAAGAATGGCCCCGACACAGACAGGTGAGCCGCAGCCGTTCAGTTTCCTGTCCCTCTTCTGTTGTGGTGTACGGGCTGCGCGCGCTCTGCTTCCTGCGAGTGACTCAAAAGTCTTTAGTTTGTGCACAGCTGACTGTGAGCTGTGTCCTTGTTTCGGCAGCTGGCTTTTAGCAAACATTAAGGAGCCCAGAACACAGTGTTTTAAAATACATGCTTATGAGTAAGTAGACATGAAAGAACATGGCTTATTACGAGTGATAGAGTTGTCTTTAAAAGTGGATTCAGCTTATTTATCCAACAATATCCTTTTTCTTCATTACATGTTGTAAAAATGATAAGAAAACTGTTATCAGTCATCACACCAGTGCAGGTATCTGTAGAAACTGGCATGACTGTTATTATGAAGCGGTCAAGTGTGTACACATTGGAAGGATAAACCAGTTAAAGCCAGTCTGTTTTTGTTGGACATAAAGGAGACAGTTTGTGACAGAAGCAGACATCACAGCCCTTTTCGAGCCTGTCGGCCTGTATATGTTACTTCAGTCCTTGATTACTCGGCTTCATGTGTTTTGAGCTCTTTGTGAACTCGGTGTTGCTGTGTGACGATTTGCTTTGTTCCTGACGTGTTTTCTGTGTGATGTGTGGTTTCTCGGCAGGTTACCGACTTCTCACACTTGCTTTAACGTGCTGCTGCTGCCTGAGTACAGCAGCAAGGAAAAGCTGAGGGAGAGACTGCTGAAAGCCATCACCTATGCCAAAGGGTTTGGCATGCTCTGAACCCCTGCTCCTAACAGACTCCTTCTCAGAAAGCCCATAAAACCCTGCCCTGCCCTTCCTGTATCAGACACAATCTCAAAGGTGACCAGACAGGCCAGAGTATGTTTCGAGGAAAAGCAAGTGAATAATAAAAGTGGATACGTGGTTCTAATAAATCTCTCTAGTAGATCCGCTGCTGTGCCTGCATCATCACACATCAGTCAGTGTAAGCGTAGAGGCTTCGTCGAGTACCCACTCCCACATCCACACTATGTGAATGTGCTTTCTGTGTACAGAAAGGATCATTTTCCTCGTTATTTATTTGAAGGTTCAAATTTTTCATGCCTGCCTGTTGTGATAGATGTAAAAGAAGTAATGCAAATACGGGACGATGCGTTTCCAACTCGATAAACTCAGCAAAACGACGACAAAGTACCCCTGAACTCTTGCCCACAGCTCCCACAGAGATTTAGTTTAGTGTTCGCTACTACATCGTATTCCCCACTGACCATTCCACTCTAGCGTAGTCATTGCTTATTGTTCCCACCGAGTCTGTTTTGAGGAGAGCGCGTGGAAAGAGATTTGGTCCAGGATGGCACATCAGATAGCTTGTTCTCCTTCTCAGTTTTGGGCCTTCTTCCTTTGGGGGACATGCAGGTTAGACATGCAGAGATGTGTAAGTGCACTTAGACATTTTCAGAATGTTTGTTCTTTGGTCACAGGTTGCCATTATTGTTCGTTTTATTTCCTTGTCTTCCTGTGTTGAGGATTCTAAATAAAATCAGTATTTATATATCGGTGCATACTGTAACCACGCTGTGGAGGATGTACACATGTAGACCAGTCACTGAGAGTCTTCTCAGATACTACATTGAACTCTCCTTGTGCCAACCTGTTCAGCGGACAGGTAGAAACTCAGTATGTACTCGGTGTCGTCTGCTTTGGGTTCAGTCTTGTAGAAACGGCTCACACTGCATATCCCCCGTACGTCTGCAGACCTGATAAAGCTTTGTCTGTTGCTGTGGTTACACCTGGAATCTAACAAGATCATCCTAGTTCATGGTGACATGAGTCTGAGAGTCCGAGTAGCAGACGAGCGTTGCGGTAAGTTTCCTTTGCCGTTCGACCCAAAGTGCAAAACAAAAAGAGTGTAAAGCTGGGCACTCTCACTGATGAAACATCTCCCTAATATACCATCGGGTGACGTGTAAATGTCCTCGTTTGCATTCAGGAGCGATGAAGTGAGCTCTTCTCAGATTGTGTCTTTGAGTTGAGGGTGGAAGAGGCCGTGCTCGCTGTGCGCCTGCTGCCACCTTGTTTTGTAAGCTTGGCCTGACTTGCTGTGGACCGTCATACCTCTCTGTTTACAGCACAGATAACACGGGTGTGTCTGCTGTGACTGTGTAGACACATCGCTGTGACCTGATCAGTGAAACAGGTGTAACCACTGTTGAAAAAGTGCTTTGTCTGTAATAAGGACTGTGAAATCATTTCCCCTCGGAACAGGCAGACGCGTCCTATTTTGAATGCTTTTCCTCCTCATCGGTGAATAGGCTGCATAATGTTCTTGGACACAGAATCGTCTCGCTGCTTCAGAGTTCGGTTGTCTTTTTAGACATCCTCGCCGTTGTTTTGTAGTCTGCAATATCCATCCTCTAACACGGTCAGCAGACTTCATCGGGTCAGGCAGCACGAGCCGTCACACCAACGCAGGGTTACAGCAATGCTTTGCCCAAATCATTGACATCACTCACTTGGAAGTGAAAACACCGCTTTGGCAACAGTTCATGTAACCATGGTAATAAGGGTACCATGTAAAATAGCTGCTCCATCAGCAGACAGTTGTTTTAAATGCTTGATGGTCATCAAGTTGCATTTGTAGACATCACTTAATACTGGATGCAAAGGAATACAAGCCTGTGGCTGCCCGAAGAGGCTGAAATACGCTCCCCCAAATCTGTATCTATATCTATAGGAACATGGAGAAGATGTGAAGTAGTTGCTAAACTTGCAAACTACCTGGATGTTTTACTTACAAATGAGTGGTTGTGATCATTTGGACAAACTGGACATAAAACATGCATGTGAAGCTTACTGTCATTAAAAGCTTTTTCACAGCTCCTAAACGAAGCAGGCTCAGGTGTCCACATGCGTATTTCCTTATGAGGTACTGGGTGGTATTGTTCTGTGTACAGAGATGGTTTCTGGCGTGTAACGTGACCTCACTCCTCCAGTCGTTGTGGTTAAAGGTCTGAGAACAGATGATGGCATAGAAGAGGTCACAGACCATGGACCCGGAGTGTGTGGAGTGCGTCACGTCCATTGCCAGGAACCATCTTTGAACAGAGAGCTCTTAACGTCATATAACCCTGCCTTTTATCTTCTCTCTGGTCATGTGACTGTACCTGGAGTCTGGTAAAGCTGCTCAGGGCAAACGGTGTACGTTTGTGGCGGTTGGCTGGAGGTCGGGGGTCTTTGGCTTGTCCCTCAGACTCTGAAGTTGTTGCTGCATGGCTGATGTACCTTAAAGAGGAGCGCGTGGAGCACCACGATGCCCACAACATACCACTGAGAGCATGGTGCTCAGAGCACCGCCATCCACCAACCTGAGCCATTCTTTATCTTTCCTCTTTTTCTCCTCCTACATTCAGCTACTCCTAGCTAAAATGATGCTGAATACCTTCACTAGTTTAGCCTTCATCTGAGTCACAGTACTAGGAGTGCCTAAAAATGTGGACAGCACTGGACTGTGCTGGGAAGTCACTACAGTGCACAGTATGCGTGTATTGTTCTACATACTGCAGTAATGCTCACTCATGTGGAAGGCTAAGCAGTACAGCCAGGTGTAGTTTCAGCTGTGTAACCTTACCCGTACCTCCATGTTTTAATGCTGAAGATAGTGCTTGCCTGCACATGTGAGCTGACTGAAGGTTAAAGGGTGGACCTGTCTGGGAACAGGAGGCAGTTTTTCTCAATTGGTTTAATCAACAGTTAAATTCTCCCACATAGAAACAGGTGAAAGGCTCAAAGTATTCATTGTTGTGAAACATGCTAAATAAAGATGACTGCTTTTTTCCAACAAGCCTGATTTGACTCCACAGGTTTCTTGGTGTCCCGATTTAAGAGCAGGCCCAAACATCATGCCACAAAGATGCAATAAGGCAAATTGTGTGGGATAAAATCTACTTTTCACCTCTTGATGAGCAGGACATGGTTCCTGTTAGGTAATGGACTGATTCTTATAGTTTCCCGGGGCACTCAATACAACATACCTGGTTCACCCACTCACATGGATCGGAGAGCGACTCGGGGTTATGATCTGGTCCAAGGATATTTGTACCTCCTGAGCTGCTCTCTGGGTGAATATAGGTTTGCTTTTAAAACCATGACAGATGAAAACAAGTCCAAGTACATTGAAGGGCGGACATTTTTAAATTTGGGTTGGTCAATGAAATGATCATTTTGGTAGGTTTAGATATTTTGAAAACGCTGATAATGGGTTATACACAGAAATGTGCTTCTTGCATCCTTTTGAAAGATTATTTGCGCTGTGTGCTGTGTTTGGAAACAAGAAGCAGGCAGACAGCAATTACTTTTTTGTAATGATTACAAATAAATGCCAGCTGTAGTAGTTTATATAGACTGGCATCAATTTAAAAGACTACACGTGTAAGTATAACTTTATTCCTCACTCCAAAAAGTTCGGAGAAGAAGCAGGATCACACGAAGAACCAGAAGACGATGACACAGCCAGCATTCACAAAAGAACAGTGGCAAGTTCAACATATTCAGTGCCTTTATTGTTAAGAAAAGTTTGATCGTAAAAAAAAACAAAAGCAAACACAATTCTCAAGAGAATGAGAAAATCCATTAGCAGACAGCTAAAGATCTCACATAGACTAATGTCCATCCATCCATCATCTTCCACTTATCCGGGGTCGGGTCGCGGGGGCAGCAGCCTAAGCAGAGAAGCCCAGACCTCCCTCTCCCAGCCACCTCCTCCAGCTTGTCCGGGGGAACACCAAGGCGTTCCCAGGCCAGCCGAGAGATATAATCTGTCCAGCGTGTCCTGGGTCTGCCCCGGGGCCTCCTCCTGGTAGGACATGCCCGGAACACCTCACCCAGGAGGCGCCCTTATCAACTTAATGTCAACACTGTTAATCATACATGCAGACATAAAAAGAAACAATTCTTTGTTTTGTTTTTTTTTTTGTTTTTTTTTTTAAATTTTTAAATTTTTTTTAAATTTTTTTTTTTTTTTTTCTTTGTTTTGCACTTTAATATTTTGGAACAACACAACTTATTTTCTCTGAAATAAAGCATGCAAAGAATGTTCACACTTCTAGTAGATGCTTACTCAGTGATGCCTGCAGAGCTCTGTAATCTAAGCTTTCACTGCCTCATGCACATTAGTGTTGCTGACTAACATAGTTCACAGGAGCTTAGCTGATCAAATGTTGAATATAAAAACAGAAATGGAAATCATAAGCCCTGAGCTTCAACCTGAAGCTGTGTGGAAGTGCCAAAAACTGCAGTTCCTGTAGTTGCCAACTGAGGCTTCCCCAAATTCCCCACAGACTCCCAGGGTCAAATTTCAGATGTGAAAATTACTTGTAAAAAACAATTGTGGTGTCTATTGTTTGTTGTTGAGGCTTAAAGTTAGGGCAGATGTACCTACATCTGCAGTCTGCATGGCCCTACTTCCGCTGACATGACTCTGTGAACTTCAAGTCTCTGCACGGCTTGAGGCTTTGCAGCATGTTTCAGGGGAATTATTGGAAAAATAATGTCAGCCTTTCCAAAACGATACACCACTTTTCAAGAGTTTATTGCCACTTATTTATTATTTATTTATATTAATAATGTATTTATTTATTTACAGAAAGCACAGTTCTTTATATTTAAAATAAAAATTTGATGGTACATATTTTGAAATGCTTTTATAATAGAATATTTGTGTAGGTGTACAGAGGCCCATTCAGCAAATATCACTCCTGTGTTCCAGCGGCACCTCCTAATATATGCTTATCATGGTAAAAGTCTACCTGAGCTTTAGAAAAAAACTGTTTTCAAAAATATCAGCACAGCAGTTTTTTTTCTGTGCTAAAGAATGAGGCAGTCAGTTAAGAGCCTGGTCTCCATGGTGGTTCCATTGTGTACTGGTTTACATATTCACCTGGTAAGCAAAGAGTTACTAGTTTGATTCCAGTTGGAGACACAAATCCTTTCAAGGTTGCATCTGGCATAAAACTCTGTCAGTCATCTCAGAACACGCAGAGGCAAGGCAGCAACAAAAAGCAGCTGTTAAATCTCCAGATCTCATTGTAGTCTCAAATCTCTCTATCACACTTTAATGACCAGAACTGAAACTTGTCAGTGTGGTCTTGTTCTGCTTAATGAATATAGAAAATATTCATAAAAGGTTCTTTTTAGAATTGTTTTGACTAATTTCGTCCTTCAGAAGAGTTCTGACCAGAATAAAAGGAGAAGGTCCTGTATGTGCAAAGCCCCAGTCATGGTGTCGTTGCTGAACAGGCCACTCTGGGATTCTGGGCAGAGTAGTAAAGAAAATGTTTCCCACCAATATTAGTTTGATGCTCACACCGATGCTAAAATAGTGCTCCTTTAGAACCTGCTTGACTGCTGCTGTTGCTGTCCATTTGTGGCAGTTTTGTCTTTGCTTTTATTCCAGGGTTGTCCCTCCACATGTTTCTGTTCATCATGTGCAGCCTATTATTATTATCACTATCACAAGAAAAGACATAATGGTCCACGTGGCTGTATGACCCAATGTTATTGCCTATGTGTGGAAACATTGTTTGACGGCAGTCTTATTATTTTTGCATCTTTGGAAGTACTGGGCGGATGCAGTGTACTAGTCCCTGTAAAGAAGACACTCCCTAAGTAGTAGTGATGGCCAGTCTCTACTCATCTACTCTGAGGCTTCTGAACTGGTTTGATAAATTACTGAGGCGCTGCTTGAGTTTGCGCTGAGAGGACTCGTATTGATTTGTCAGCTTTCGAAATTTCGCTGACATGATTTCGAAACTGGCTTCAATCTGATCAACTTTGTCCTCCAAATCTTTAGCATCAGTAGCAGCGACAAGCGACTCATCTATGAGATTGTCTTTCATCAGAATGGCCCTTCCTTTCTCCTCCAGAGCATTCTTAGCATCAGGATACTCTGTTAGTGCCTCCATGAGATCATCTTTGGACAGGGCAAAGAGATCAGAATAGCCCACACTTCGAATGTTGGCTGTTCTTCGGTTACCTGCCTTACTACCTTTGATCCCAAGGATGCTGATTTCTCCAAAATAAGCTCCGTCACTCAAGACCACAAACTGGGTAACGCCATCATCTGCTACTACAGCGAGCTTTCCTTCTTTGATGATATACATTTCCCTACCAATATCCCCTTTCTTACAGATGTAATCCCCAGGACTGAAAACTTGAGGCTGAAGCTTCAGGACCAACTCAACAAGCAAACCAGCTTCACAGTCTTGAAAGATGCGCACTTTTCTTAGGGTTTCCAGATGTACGTTAATGGCTATCTCTGCCTTCAGCTTGTCTGGCAGATTTTTTAGCACCTGCTTTTCATCGCAGGTTTTCCCCTCAGTCCACAGGTAGTCGAACCACTTCACCACCCTGGCCTCCAAGTCTTTAGTGACCTTTCGAAATTGCATGTACTGCTTGATAGAGTCGATCTTCGCCTGGAACTCTACACGTGCAGCATTCATGTTGGAGATCATGGCTCCAACATTTCCAACAATTGTTGCAAAGATCAAAACCCCAGTAAGAAAGTCAACCACGACAAAAAAGTATTCAACGTCTCGGACTGGCGGTGGTGTCTCACCAATAGTGGTCAAGGTAAGAGTGGACCAGTAAAAGCAATAGATGTACTGTCTGGTGAGCTGAGAAAACTCTGGTTTTGCTGGCCCGGGGTAGACCCAAGTGTCTGACCCAAAACCAAGTATTTTGGACACGGCAAAGTACAGGCACCCGTTCCAGTGGATGATGATGATGATGTAAAGTACAAGATTAGCGATTCGGAAGATGTTTGGAAAATTGGTTCGTGTTTCAGTCCGGTCGAAGAACTCAAAGAGACGGCCTAACCTAAAGAGACGGTTGAACCTCCACTCTGGGTTGTTGATTCCGATATGGAAGAAAACAATGTCAGTAGGAATCACTGATAACATGTCTAACTTGAACTGGGGCGTCTTCATGTACTTTTCTTTCAGGATCTTTGCATCCTTTACAAGAAGTCCTTGCTCCAGAAAACCTATTGACAAATAAGAAAATGATAGTCATTATCATATACTGTACTCAAGGTTTTAAATAATGACATATTCAAAATCTTAAGTTTCTATCAGTACCTGTCCTGGCTCTCACAAAGATGTCAATGTAGTAGAGGGCATCTGATACATAGTCCAAAACCATCCAGAGTGTTGAATTTTGATACTGTAGTTCATTAAAACAAGCCCTGTATGGAAACAAAACCATGACTGAGACCTATGAACACTAACAACGATAAGAGAAAATACTAAATACCATGAATTCAAACCTGGCCACCAGGAATATCAGATTGTAGAACACTGGGACAGCTATTGTGAGCAACCAGTAGTAATACATATCCGTGGCTGGGTCCATGATCCACACCTCCTTCCTAAATGAGAAGAAGTTCCCTTTTAAATAAAAGTACGTATTTATTTTAATTTAAAAAAGGTTGAAATGCAATGTGAGTTTAATTTTGGTAGTAGTCACAGCTGATCGGCAACCTGGTTGCAAGGATAAAGTGTATACAGTGGTCCCTCGTTTATGACGGGAGTTACGCTGTAAGTGGAATCCGGGTTAGGGTTAGGGGTTCAGCTCTATTTTTTTTACAATTATTATAGATGTTTTAAGGCTGTAAAACCCCTCACTACACACTTTATACACTTTTCTCAGACAGGCATGGACATTTTCACACTTTTCTCTCTTGTTTAAACACTCTCAAAGCTCAAACCTTCGTAGAAAAATAAGTCCAGTATTATAATACTGAAAAATAAGTCCAGTATTATAGAACGAAACCAAAGCCACCCGCAGGTGACGACGTTTTTTCGACATTGTTGTGTTTGTTGGAGAGAAAACTTACAAACATACAGTACAGCACTTCAGAGTCACACTGCTCGCGATTGAAGATTTATGTAAATTTGACAAGCTGAACGCATTCTGTACTGTACAGGAGACACGGCACGAGATTGATTGACAATGGTCTACAGCCAATCAGGACGCAGAACACAAAAAAACAAAACAAAAAAGCATGCAAAATTGCACAAAAAAAAAATCTGCAAAACAGCGAGGCCGCGAAAGGTGAACCACGATATAGCGAGGGACCACTGTATTCCCTGACTGATTGGAGAGTAGTTTCTGGAAGTTTCAAGGAGGTATTGTGCACATGCAAGAAAGCAGCCCTACATATTTGTTTAATATGTGCGTTGAAGGACATGTCCTGGTCAAAAATGACTCCAAGGTTCCTCACAGTGTTACTGGAGGCCAAGGTAATGCCATCCAGAGTAAGAATCTGCTTAGATACCATATTTCTAAGATTTTCAGGGCCGAGTACAATAACCTCAGTTTTATCTGAATTAAGAAGCAGAAAGTTAGCGGCCATCCAGGTCTTTATGTCTTTAAGACATTCCTGCAGTTTAACTAATTGGTGTGTGTTACCTGGCTTCATGGACAGATAGAGCTGGGTGTCATCTGCATAGCAGTGAAAATGTATACTATGTCTTCTAATGATGCTGCCTAAGGGAAGCATGTATAATGTAAACAGAATTGGTCCTAGCACTGAACCCTGTGGAACACCATAATTGACCTTAGTGGGTGAAGAGGACTCTCTATGTAAATGCACAAATTGGAGTCTATTAGATAGATATGATACAAACCACTGCAGTGCAGTACCTGTAATACCTACAGCATGTTCTAATCGCTCTAATAGGATATTATGGTCGACAGTATCGAACGCAGCACTGAGGTCTAGCAGGACAAGCACAGAGATGAGTCCACTGTCAGAGGCCATAAGAAGATCATTTGTAACCTTCACTAAAGCTGTTTCTGTGCTGTGATGAGCTCTGAAAGACTCTCTGGAGAAGGATAGTTAAAAGACAAAACTTTACTTTGAAGGCAAACAGCCTCTGTTTCCATTTTGTGTACAATTCTTAACAATCTTTACATAAAATAAAATATAAATAAATAAACCTTTTGAATGCTGAATTCAAAATTACATCCAAAAGCAAAGTTAAAATTGTCCAAATATTCCCTTAACATAACATTACATTTTGAGCAGTATGATTAAAATGGTATTATGAGCGGTAGTCTCTTTTTATGTAAACTGTATATTGAGCCATTGGTGGACTCTGCAAACTCTTATGTGGATAACCTTTGCTCATATCCACACCTTTTCTCACCCTGTTTGTTACATCCAAAAAAGTACAGTGTACTTACGGTTCTTCCTTTTTGTCATCCTTTTTGGGGTCCTTTTTATCATCCTTCTTTTCATCCTTTTTGTCGTCCTTCTTTTCATCCTTTTTGTCGTCCTTCTTTCTGTAATGTTCATAAACAGAGGTAGGAGATGCACTCTTAATATTCTCTGTTTTCCTGACATTTTCATCATCTTCGATCTGGGGTTCCTCCTGTGTCAGAATCATCCTCTGATACAGTTTCAATTCAATTTTATTTATATAGCACCAAATCACAACAACAGTTGCCTTCAGGCAAGCTTCTAATAACTGGCGGAAACTGCTAGAAGGTGAATCTCAAGACTTTCATTTTTACAAGCTCGAGCCCAGAAATGATGTGCTTGTCAAGGGATGCATCCTGTCTTTAACCCCAGTGGTCACCAGACAAAATGACGACTGAATGACAGTTAACAGTTTTAAAGTCTACTGGTATAAAAAGACAATACATGAGAATAAAAGAGCATTAAATTCAAGTGAGCTCCTTTAATACAGTCTCAGTATATTGAGAATAAATGTCATTAACGAGGGAGCTGAGGTCCCATTCACATGCTAAATGCTTCCTGACACAGTTCTAGTCTTTGTCCCACATTTAATTTGTTCGATCTGCCTTCTCTACATAAAGTCCTAAAATCAGCCCTTACGCTCTAGTCTAACCTAAGAATAACACACATCTCTGTCACAAACATCCTACGCTTGCCTTTGATGACGACAATGTGTTTAGTGATGACACCTCTGCTCACTGATTGCCTAGCCCCAAATCAGACCCTCATCTGAACAACAGATTTGACACAGCACTTATTCAGCTGCCTGAACTGACAGATTTGCGGACAGTTGTAGAATTTGTACAAGGACGTGGAGAATTTCTGACTCATCAGTGAGATGAGAATAAAGATGTGTGAGAGGATGTCATCTTACCCATCATTGTTGTTGCAGTTGTTTGCGTTCTTTGCGGTGAAGACCCGTTGATCATCGCTGCAAGATCGACAAATCATTGCATGAATTTGCGATCAAGGAGCAGTTTAAGAATAAGCACGGTCATAACGGGCACCAGGAAACCAACCACGGGAAGATAAACATGCATCACACACAAAGACACAGTTTAGTGGAGGCACACACACAGGTTAATTATGAGAATGTAACCGGGTTTGAACACGTGAATAATACAAGATCGTCTGTAAATACATGTAACACGTGTCAGCGTGTCCACAGTGGGAGCGTGTACATGAGTGGCACAACACAGGAAACCTTTTATTCATTTGTGTTTACTGACATAAAGACTGGATAACAGTGCCATCCTGATCTCTGCTGCAGCTCTCAGGACATTTTGTATTGCATGTGCTCTTCACTGGGACAGCTCCACTAATTCATTCATACTCTGTGCTCCATGCTGTTTTATTTTATTCAACTTTATTGTGTCAGAGAGAGCCTGGAATCAGATTCCTTCATGCTCTGCTGTGTTGGCTGTGTCTGACTGAGTACGTGGAAATCTAATTGTCAAGCAATTGAAACTAGTTATGTTTTTATCACTTTTGAAAACAGCATATTGATGTGAGTCCATTCAGTATAATAATGTTCTGTTGCAGCTTTGCGTTGAAAGCTCACCTGTTCCCTCGTCTCTGGCTGCTGAGGCCGGGCTCTGCAGGCCCGATGCTGCTTCTTCCAATGTGCATCCTTTTAGATTACCTCAAATGAAAAATCCAAGTGACATATTGGATTACAGGAAAACATGGCCTGCACTGAGCCTGTTTAGCTGTATACACTCTCTGCAGTCAAAGGACACTTTGCTCATGTGCATGCAGCTGTCTTAATTAAAGTGTAAGCACAATGAGCAGTTTAAATAGAAGTAAATATGTTCATACGCTTTGAAGCCATTTGCCAAAAGTCAATACCCCAAAGTCCCACATTCACAGCACTCTTTTGGCTTGGTAGTGTGACTGAGTTCAATTCAGTTCATTGTATTTATACAGCGCCAAATCACAACAACAGTCGCCTCAAGGCGCTTCATATTGTAAGCTAGACCCTACAATAATACATACAGAGAAAAACCCAACAATCATATGACCCCCTATGAGCAAGCACTTTGGCGACACGGGAAGGAAAAACTCCCTTTTAACAGGAAGAAATCTCTGGCAGAACCAATAAAAACTAATAATTCAGTGCAGAGAGGTCTATTAACACATAGTGAGTGAAGTGCATCATGGGAATCTCCCAGCAGCCTATTGCAGCATAACTAAGGGAGGATTCAGGGTCACCTGGTCCAGCCCTAACTATATGCTTTAGCAAAAAGGAAAGTTTGAAGCCTAATCTTGAAAGTAGAGATAGTGTCTGTCTCCTGAATCCAAACTGGAAGCTGGTTCCACAGAAGAGGGGCCTGAAAACTGAAGGCTCTGCCTCCCATTCTACTTTTAAATACTCTAGGAACAACAAGTAGGCCTGCAGTGTGAGAGCGAAGTGCTCTAATAGGGTGATATGGTACTACAAGGTCATTAAGATAAGATGGGGCCTGATTATTTAAGACCTTGTATGTGAGGAGCAGGTGTGAATTTGGTCCAATATTAGTTAGGTGTGTGATGTGATTTTATGTGATTTCCAAATGCAGTTTGATATGACTGCAGCACAGAAGTGGTGGTGATTGCATAGAGATTGCTTGGTTTTGGGGTCCTACCTTTCTAAGAGTCACACAGTTAGTAGTTAGTGTATTTCATACTCGTCAGTTGAATGTGCTTCTTTCAACATTAAATCATGCGTTTTAAAAACAAATGTGGACTTGTGTGCTAAACATGTCAAACAAACAGAAATGAGTATCGGAGCAGTTGAGACACATTTTTTCTAAACACCGGGTCTCTGTGACTTTTAAACCCCAAAACACGCTGTGCCACCACTGGTCCACCCCAAAGATTTCTCCCACTGAAAACGTCCAGATGAACAGAATCAACCTTTGGGAGAAATGAGTACAAACTGCAGAAAGAGACAAATGCACCACAACTGCCACAGCAGGGCAGTGATCTGAAGCATACCACCAAAGTCACCACAGAGGTTTGAGGATGAATAGGGTGGAAGATATGTGTGTGAATGGGTAAAGGAGGCATGCTGTATGAAGCTCTTTAAGTGTATTTACCACACCAGCAAGACCTAGTGAAGGCTGCTGTGATACAAATCATCCATAGCCAGTAACTGTTGGCAAGGATGTTCAACAACATATTCTGTTTTATTTGACTTGTTTCTGTCAAATTCCTCTGTAGACTATAAATAATGTTTTCTATTTATAAAGTACTTTCTATATCCACTGCCCCAAACGTGTCAAAGCAAATGGCTGCCCCTGGATGTTATTTCCTGTTAAAAATAGTTTTTTTCTTCCCACTGTCACCAAGTTCTTGCTCAAAAGGAAGTTGTCCGATTGTTGGGGTTTTCTCTGTATTATTGTAGGTTTTTTTTTTTACCTTACAATAGAAAGTACTTTGATTTACAGGACAGGACAAAGACACCCCGTGGAAGAGACTCACAGATTAATAATAACTAATATGCATGTAGCAGTATATAAATAAAACTGAACCAAATCTTTAAATGTGAAATTAAAAACTCTAGCGTAGAAATCATTGTTTTATTTCAAACCTAAGGAGCAGAAACTGTCCAAACACATATAACCTCAGCTCTAAAAGCTACTCTGTGCCTGCAGTTATTCGAGAGTATGGTGATGAAATCTGTGTCTGATTACACATAAAAAGGTCTAATCAACAGAAACATTTGGAGGCTGGGCTTCTACATACATATTTCATTTCATTCTTTTTTCAGTAGAAAATGTGGTGCATTCACATGAAATCAGAAGAGGGTTCAGCAACAATGTTGTGACCAGAGTCTGTGTTTAGTTTAACTGAGCTGCAGATAAAGAGCTCCTATCTTTATTTAGCCTCATTAGCTCTGCATGTTTCTACTTTAGCACTGTTAACTCAAATCCCTTTGCTCTGGGATCACAGCAGCTAAAATTAGAGTTTCAACCTGACATTTAAGCTCTGACTCTGGGCAGTTTTGCAGTTTTCTTTGTGCAATCACAGTCACTTCTTATTGTGTAAACTTGGCTTACCTGAATATGAGAGATGATGATGCTGAGCAGCTTCAGGCTGTGAAGGGAATTCAAGATGAGCGTGGAGTAAATCCCATGTCGCTCAGGTTTGTTCTTCTCCTTCAAGAACCGAGCCGAGGACACCTGCTCACATACGCAAGTTCCACATAAAGGACTTTTCTCTGTCTTCTAATGCAAGCCACTGCAGAAAACTAGAGTCATGCTTTATGGTGGATGAGCTTTTCCTGTGGTGTGGAAGACTTTCTGCTTCTTGTGCACTCTGTACCACCTCCCTGCAGAAGATGGAGGGAGGGGGAGGAGGCGGAGGGAGGGGAGACACGAAGGAGTCATTTTCTCTGCATACAAGAATCACCAGAGACAAAGAACTGGTGACACAGTCTGTGACAAACCATGGTTTTTGTACGCGATGGACTTTGTGAGTCTTAACTTCACAGAACTTGCACTGATCGTTTTACTGAAAGCCCTGAACAGGCGTCTCTACAGCAGTGTGACGTGAACAGTGTGTGTTAGTGCAGCGCGGTGGCTTCAGTGTGTACTTACAGTTTGCTTATGGAACCAATCCCACTGTGACTAAGTGTAGTGACTGTAGCTTGTGCTGGTGTAATATCTCATACATTAAAATATTTTGACACCATTTCCTTTAGGTAGAGAGTAGAGACATATTCCTGCACTGATAAATATAAAAGCAGTCTAATATTATTCTAAGCATGGATCCCTGGATGGATAAACAGGACTGATTGGAGTTGCAGTTACTCTTTATTTTTATCCCTTCCAGTCCGAGTAAATCCTCTTACTGCGTGGACGGCTAAAGTAAAACATCAGACTCCACCTGCAGCTGACGGAGGAGCAGGTCCATCCTCCTGCAGCCTGCACTAATCTGAACCGGACTGCGAGCTCGGTCACCGTCTCTGCTGCTTGAGTGAGAGCAGCTGCAGAGTGAATGTGACAGATGCCTGCACAGGACAGTGTGCGGTTTCCTTCAAAGTCAGTCATCATCTGACTGAGGTTTACATCAGTGAGGTAGTGGCTATGTCTGTGGCTTCATATGAGGAGAAATGATGCAGCTATCACTGAAAGACGTGCTCATATGTGTGTGTGTGTGTTTAGCTGTAGCCACTCAGATTAGGAGCTGTAAATGAGATTGGAGTTAATCTGTTGATGCCTTCTGGCAGACGAAGAAGAAGAAGAAGAAGAAGTGATGAGAGTTCAAACAGCTCTACAGCTCATGTGTCAAGTGCGTAGTGAAATCTGTAAAAGCTCAGGCAGAAAATGTTTCATGGCCTACCAACAGCTCACCACGACACACTGTGCTGTGTTTAGTATTAACCAGTTTAGGGACTTCCCTATAGGAACTATAGAGGCCATGTCTGTGCCATATGCACGGCACACTGATGTACTGGGTAGAAGTACCAATAAACAAAGCGCTGGAGCTCAAATGAAACATATACAGCTAGACTAAGTGCGAGGCCTGGTGCTTCAGCAACAATCAACAGCTGGTTTGTAAAAGCAGACAGGGCTCTCTCACTGTGATCTCTCTGCTAATTCCCAGACCTGCTGATGTGTTAACAAGCTGCTGACAGCCACTCATCTCACTCACCAATTAAATTCATTACAGCCTCAGTGGGAGCTCTACCTGCGTCCCCAGAGGAACATCCTGCAGCATCATCATGTGCCTTCATACACAAGACCTTCCAGCTTTACAGAAACAATACAACATAAGTCTAAATAATCAGCACAGCTGGCAAAACCTGAACACACACAGTCTGATTTACTTATTCGATGCTGCCAAGAACACAGGTTCCAACCTGGTTTCCAGAGCACTCCTTTAAATAATTAGCCAAGTTCTCCTGTAGGGTTAACAGAAAAACATCCCAAGCACTGATCAAGTCCTGAGTCTACTGTTTCCTCTGGTCTGTAGCTGCTGAGGTGGCTCCTGAAGCTTTGCACACATCACATTTATTTGTAGGTGCAGACTGAATCTATGTTGAGGCTTTTATGTATGAATGCGTCTTCCTGATTAGGTACCAGCACGGTCACAGGCACTGACTCACGGAGCGCTGCTGCCCTCTTGTGTTCAGAAATAATGAGCACTATATTAGGCACTTCATTGTTATTCATTATTTAGACTGAGAACTTACTGGGCTGCTCAGGGTCACTAACCCCTGGGTTTCTCCTGATGTGTTCATTGGAGTGTGACTCAGTGTATAAACCCGTGGCGTGCTCAGATAGAGAAGAAAAGCACAGTGCATTTACCAAACGTGCTTCGGTGTTGATGCATGTGTGGAAAAACACATGCATCAATGCCCGCCCCTCCTGTAGTATGACACCTGCTCACTGGTGTTAGCTGGTGGGCCTTGCTTGTTGCTGTGGAGCTTGTTTCTTTTTGTTTGCCACACAGGTGTGCTGATGCAAACAGATCATATCTACCAGCATGTGGTGACAGGTGAGCAGGTTGATTTATGCAGAAGGAAAGTGAGCTGACTAACAGCTGACTAAACCAGGACACACGTGCCCAGGAGCCAAAAGGGCCTCAGTTTGAAGCAGCTGTTATAAACAAAATCATCTCATCCTTTAGAACATAAAGATCATCATTTTTTAAATTTCTTTGGGCCACTGAGTGCCAAAGGCTCAGGGGTGCAGCTCAGCCACCACAGTGTGGTAAAACGTCCTTAGAAGAGTCCTGTTCACCCCGAAGGAATTCAGCTGCTGTAGCAGGTGGAGACGACTTAGACCCTTTTCTAGAGTGCATTTGTGTTCGTGAGCAGCAGAAGAGACGCCGACAGACACAACACACTGTAGAAACTGATCAGGAAGGCTGGATCTGTGATTGGCTGCAAACCCGACACCTGAAAAAGCTGGAGCTTAAAGTTCTGTCCTTTGCAGACTCATTAATTATTAACAGTAATTAACATGAATTACTAATTCATTATTAGTCAGTTACCAATGAGCGCTCTGCTGTGAGAGTAGCCAGAGCCAGCTAGTTCCCTGGAGAGGTCACTGGTGGTTGTTCTTCATGCTTACTGTGGGAGGAGACAGTGCTGACAGTGTGATGCTATCACTCGCCTGTGGACAGACTCCCTGCCAGTGTCTGTTCACAGTTTCACAGCTCAGTCTGTTCTCTGAAACACTGCACACCATCTCGATCGGCTCTGTGGATGGCGGTGACCGAGTGAGGGAAGCTGGTTGGCTCGGTCGGCCCTGTGACTCCTGCAGACTGAACATGTGTGCTCTACGGGGGCCTCAGGGCCGTGCAGAGATGTTTGAAGGGCCGGGTGCTCAAAGTTAAAGACGGGCACACAGAACCAGGGCGAACCCACATTCATCAAGAATCTAATCGCTTCACAACTCTCGCACCTCATCCATCATAAAGTAATGATAGAAACATGTTACACATAAAACACGCACACACATACAGTAACATTTTATACCTTCTCCAGAATACTGTACTGTATATACTGTGGCCACAAGTTTGCATCATGGTGCTGATCCAGAATCCTTCCTTATTATTTATTCCTAGTGCTATAATAATATAGTAATGAGAATTTAAAAAAATAAAGTAATAAATATAACACAATGTATTTATGATGATTCAGTTTGTTTGTCTATCCACTCTGTGCAGGTGGAAAGCTCATTAAATGTTTACACTGCAGAGATACAATCATTTTGCTGCTGTAAAATCAGCATTTCTGATATATATCATCTTATTATATCTGAAATAATCTCTAATATAATCTGTTTCTTAATGTATTTTCTTTAAAATACAGTGAGGTTTTTTTAATATTGTAATTTTTATAATCCATAATCATGTGGATATGCATAACAGATCGTTTTTAGTGATGCTTTTAGTGCAAAACATGTGCGTCCCTTTTGCGAGCTCGTTCCTGCTCATAACCAGCACACTCTGCCATCAAGGGTGATCATTGGTTAACGGTCATCATGTGACAGATGCAAGCCAGATCGTTTTATTAAGGAAAAATGGTGATTAATAATTTTCCACACACCACACACATTAAAACAAAAAAAGCCTCAAGTAAAGGGTGCTTTGCCCCCCCGCACGTGCCTGGGGTGCCTGAAACATCCCTGTGTTAGCCTGCACACAGCAGCTTCCTCCTGTAATTACAGAAACTTGTGTCTGAAACTCAACACTGGACACTGAAGAACTGAACAGGAACAGAAATCGTCCAGTCACTGTGCTCTGCCCCTGAGCCAACAACAGTCCATTCATCACTGAGGCCAAACAGGAAGAGGGGGAGGGCCCTGTCCTCTGTCACACAGACAGGAGAGCAGGACAGAGTTAGGAGACACTGTACTTGTAGTGTTGAGGAAGACTTTGTGCCAATCCACTGAAAGCAGCTTCAGACTTGTTTTCATGAAGTGTGAGATCAAGCTGTGTGAGCATCTGGAAGCTCTGAAAGAGCCTGAAAAGGAGTTAAACATGAACTTCAGCCTGGATTTACACAAACACGCTTAAAGCTACTTCCTTTTCTTGTCATGTGACTGAACATGAAAGATCCTGCACACATGCACTCTGAAAACAGGATGGCTCCCAGTGCACCAGTGCTGAACGTCTGCTTAGCTTTAGTACACAGAGTTGAAGTGAATAACACAGACACATAAGATTAGAGTTTCCTGTTTTATAAAGCATATAGTTAAAGCTGGATCAGGTGACCCTGGATCCTCCCTTAGCTAGCTGCAATAGTTCTAGGCTGCTAGGGGGATTCCCATGATGCACTGGGTGTTTCTCCTTCACTCTGTTTAATCATTAACTATTAGTCTCTGTCCCCTGTAGTATGTAAACACTCTACTGCATTACGAGCATGACAAGTATAAAGGGTTTTATACTGTGCAGCAGGACTCTGAGACTGGGACGTGGACTCCAGAGAGGAAGGACGGAGCCCCTCGTTGGGGACGGTGGGCAAACACATGACGCAAATCTGACGCTGTCACGAGAACAGACAAAGAGAGCATGACACCAGAGAAAGGTCCAGTCGGACTTTATTGGTTTCTATCTGATTAAATGAACAGATGAAAAGTTGACTCGAGGTAAATTTATGGTCGAATGTTTTACATCAGCATGAGATCCTACAGAATATTAAAGCCAACATCATCATTCATCTAAGCCACAGAGCTCTGCGTGAACTCAATGTTTTTGGAAATGCATGGACATCAGAACTGTGGAAGTTAACCGCCTGTTAGCTCTTCATTACACACTTACCTACATTCACGGCCAGAACATAAACTCAGAGTTAACCGTTAAAGGTCGCAAGGCAAGACGCTGACTTTAGCACTCGACGTGACACCCTAGAAAGGCATACTGCATTGCTTCTGATAAAGACTCTCTTACACTCATCGCTTTGGTATTGCATTATACATTACAATATTTAGCAAAGAAATAAAATGTACAACTGCATAAATATAAAATTCTTCCAACATGTTTCATGGTTTCAAACATTCAGAGAGTTAGCCAACAACGTGAGAAATCCAGCAAACAAAACAAAAACAAAATAAAAAACAAACCCTTTAGTTAGCACCATCGCCCTCATAACAGGCCAGGGTCTAACACACTGGACACGAGTCTACATTCAAGGTAGAATCACAAGTAAAAGGCATGAAACAAAGTCCGAAAACCCAATCACACATTCGAACGATTTAAGGAGGTCTCCCATGATCAGCTGTAAAAGAAATAAAGAGGAAAAGTTTCCTGGAGTGCAGCGTTTTCCTTACATAGATCACAACTATGAACCATTTTATTATTATTATTGTTATTATTATTATTATTATCATTATTATTATTAAGGACATGTCTGAGACACATGCCTGGCACTGCTAAAGCTTGCTCATACAGTAAGATGAGGTTGGAAGGACCAGATCTGTACACTCCAAAAAACTAGCTACTAAAACCAGACAGGCAGCGATACGCAGAGGGGACAGACAGCTCGCTATGCAGCGCACATGGACTCAGTGGAAATGTCCCATGGCTTGTTTAGAGGTATCATTTACAGCACACTAAATATTTTCATTGGCCCTATTGCTACTTTCCCCTAAATTTGATTCTAAGGCTAGACAGAAATATAGAAGCAAGTGATGAAAGCAGACAGATTACACAACAGTCCCTAACAGCGTTTTCCCCTTCACTCAGTCAACACGAGCTAATAGCTACAGCCTACCCCTCTCATCTCATACAACTGATTGATACTAAAGGGGTACGGGGCGGGGGAGTGCTATGGTCCTGATGGCGGTCATGATTCGTCAACCTGGATCTTGATCTCAAAGCGTCCCTGGTAGCGGTCCTTCTCGCTGTAGTCGATGTTATCTCCGAACACTTTGCACTCGATGCGGAGTTCAGTGTTCCGGGTCAGGTTGGTGAACTGCAGCGCCACCAGCGGCTGCAGGTACTGCGGGTGCAGCTTCTTGCCGTAATAGGGGTAATACTGCAGGGGGAACCCTTCACCGATGCCGTAGTACTTAATCTCTCCGATCTTATCAGCGTCCTCCTCTTTCTGGAAGAAAGAACGTGCATACATGAATTTGTTGTCAGACGACAGCAGGAACGATGCCATGCTACATAAATGACTGCGGGCTGTGCGTACCTTGCTGGTGCAGTAAATGGGGATCACGTTGGGCTGCACCTTGGGTTGAGCCTCCTCAGGAATACTCTCATTAGAGGTAGGAGGCTAAAGAAAGAAGACAAGTTAGCCAAACAGTATGAGCGCCGACCGCTGCTGGCTTTAACAACTCTAAGGTGACATTTTCATTTTTCTAGTAAATATTGCACTCCTTTGGTCTCCAAGTAAACAAAAGAAGAAGTTACCCGTGGGCGGTAGTTGACAATTCTGTTGAGCTTCACAATCAAACAGGGTTTGCCCTCCTTGAAACCAAACTCGGTGTCCTCCAAGCCAGAGCAGGGTCCCAGCAAGGCCCTGGGGAAGCGACAGGCCTTTCGGACACCCACATCACTGTCCAAGTCACCCCTGTTCTTGTAGTCTGCAGGTTCATCTAGAGGAACAAGTGAAGGGTTAAGTTTCCTAAAGTTGGGCGCTTCCAGGTCCAACATTGCATCTATCATAGTGATAGAAAGGATCCCAAACCATCACGTACAAGTTCAGCGAAGGGGAGCAGTAATGCAACAGCATTTCATGTTTGCAATCACATTTCTGGAATTTTCCAGTAGAAACTAGTTCAAGTGACGCTTACCTCCACAGTCTTCATACTTCATCTGGTCTTTCTGTTTACTCTCATCGTAGTTGTTCAGGAACTCCCTCAGAGCCTTTGTGTGAGGCAGGAAGGTCTCCACAGCTCTGGGGTTGAAGGCAAGCTCAGCTTTATCTGACCGTGGGGTGTGTGTAAGGCCTGCAGGTACACAATCACAGCCCTTTGTTATCACCAACATTAACAACTATTGTGATGTCCCCCAGTACAGTTTTCAAATGGTTTTGGAGGCAGACGCCATATTCACACAATGCTTATAGATAGATCAGGTGAGTGCACAGACACGAGTGGCTGTGGCTCAACAGGTGGAGCTGGGTGTCTACTAACTGGACATTTGGCATGCTACTGGATCGGTGTTATGCCTGTTTGGGCACAATGCTGAAGCCAAATCTGCCCCGTAGCCTCCAGCGCTGTATGAGAATGTGTGCACAGACTGTACAAGTTTATAGGACTGACTTGCTTTTACAGCCTCAGGTGGCCATTGAAGGAACTGCAGTTTTGCACTTTCAATGCTGGCTCATCATCAGTGACACCAGATCTACCAACACACTAAACTCTTGTTATACATTCAGTCTTATACTGTCACATGGTCCAAGAAGGTCACAAGGATCCTGGTAGCAGTAGCACAAGCTTTGAAAGCTACCAGGCATTCGAGTTCAGAGTTACAGTGAAAGCACACACTGCTGCCAACTTGTGCAGAATCAGTGGCACATCGATCTCACGGCAGCGCATCCGAGCGACAGATAGTGTTTCCCTCTGCTTCCAGTCATTGTGCTAAGATGGGCTGAATACAGTCTGAACTGGGACTCGGATGAAAGCGATGACTGGATATGAAAGCTGATAAGTGATTTTAAAGATAAACACAGGGCCGCACAGCTTACTGCAGTGTGTGTAACATTACCTGCTTGCTACACGACTTCAGCTGAAGACAGATGAGGATGCACAGAAGCTAACTGCCTTCAGTCTGTCACACAGCATCACACACACAGTGTGGGTCGTGAAGCCCAGCTGGCCCTCTCTGTCATGGAAACCAAGCTGTGGTGTGTACACAGCAGAGGCAGCGGGGCCATTATGTGGAGAGTTCATCTCCACAACAACAACACGCAGGCCAGACTGAGCACAGGTGTTTTAAAGGCTACTTTCAGATTTGGAAAAGTCTCTTTATATGTGCCATAAGCATTCAAACAAGTCAGCATATCCAGCTTTGTGGTTGCTGTGTGTGAATGTCCTTCACATCTCCACCTCAGACACCCTGGATATCTCTCACCGATCAAGAAAAACAACTGAAAAACTTCAGATGAAGTCCTTAAACTAAAAGCAACATAACAATCTCACTCTATAGAAAGTTAAACTCTGAAACGTTGGAATAATAAATGGGAATTTTGTCAAAGGTTTTTTGGGAATGTTGACTAAATCGTGATAAAATGTTGGAGTTCTTACTGTGCAAGTCTCACATGTGAAAATTAACATCTCTTCTTACCAGCAGCACTTTATAAAGACAGCGAGTTCAGCTCATTGCTGCTGCCTCCACAACAGTCCCAGTTTATCATGTGACCCTTAATAAAGATTAACTGCCCACCAGTCTGAGAAGAAGATCAGCAGACTTCCATTTCAACACATCTGAAGAGGCACAAAATCTTACCAGGGGGTGCAACTCTGTCCTGCCAGGTGGGCTTGTATTCACTCAGAGTGAGCAGCATTGCTTGGATGGTGCCAATGAAGATCCCAGCCAGGCAGCCGTAGAATATAACATAGAACAGCGTAATTTTGACTGTGGAAAAAAAAAAAAGTGTCAGCACAGAGAAAGTTAAAACTGCTGAGAACATGGAGGAATGGTGTTAGTTACTCCTGACTGGAATCAATATTTTAGAGGTAGTGCAGATGATACGTTACATGATCTTCAGACTAATCATATGGACTGTACAGCTATGACTCAGAATGAAACTACAGTGCTAATGAGAAAACAGAAACACAAAGGCAACAAAAAGGAAAAGGTCGGAAAGCTGACTCAGCACAGGCGACTTGTTTCCACTGTTGGTAGAATAAATGAGACGCTGCACATAATGAATAAGCAACATTACAAGAACAGTGCTGGTGAGGAAGGTCACAATAAGACAGCATGTGAACATTTAACTGTTATGTGGTAACGACAAAGCTACTGTACCGCATTAGGCACTTTGTCTCTGTCTCCTAAGGAGACTTTCACAAGACTTCACTAAAATTAGCTGTTATAAAAACTCAGTTAAGCCGAGTGTTAGAATGTGTTCATGACAGGAGAACCTCAGCTTCAAGCGCACCTTTGACCTGACAGCTGCAGTAAGCCAGCTGATAATAGAATCTCCAGATTCATTTAGATTAATGAGTGGCTGGAGCTGCGGTGTGTGCATAGATGAGACAGGCAGAAAATGACTGCAGAGCCATACGTCACACGCCAACTCTTAGGGGGAAACGCTTCCCCAGTCATTTAATGAGTGCTTTAAATCTGACACGCCAACATTTCTATAGAAACAACAATGTAAAAAAAAAAAAACACTTCTAAGGAGTTTGAGTGAACTTGGAATGAGGCTTACAAAAGATTCCCAACTACATTCCTGTATCAGTAACACAGAAACACGATCCTCTAAAGTCTGTCTGTAGCAGTCGCTGTCCTCACAGGATCTTCTCATCAGCACACACTGCAACTCTACAGCCCGTATCAATGCATTTATCCTACTGTGAAGTCTATTCCCAGCAGCTCAAAGTCATGAAAACCCCACAGCTGCTGGCAGGGTGTAGGTGCACCTACGCGTCTGTCCTTTCGGTGTCACAAGGTCACGGCACCTGAACCCATTATGTGACATTTTACCGGAGCTCGTTAGCCGCAAGGGCATCTTAAACTCCAGCATCCTCCGGGCACCACGACCCTCACAGTGCCCGGACATCTGTAGGACACACACTTCAGTTACAACACACACATCTCTTATGGAAGAATCAGGCTTGAAAATTCTGATTCTAGCGATTTAAACTCCTTTATTAACGACGTCTCGTGCACGCTCACGTGCGCCACTATCGCAGCACTGCGCATGGCACACTGAAACGCATCAGCACTTTGAGATGACCTGAGAAGGACAAACTGTAGTCACCGCTCAGCTCGGGTCCAAACCGAGCACACACCGGACTGTACCGGGAGTCCACAGAGGACAGATGAAGCGGTGACATTCACACGAGGCGCAAGGACATGCGCACTGCCGCTGCCGAGAAACGGGAGAAGGAAGGTCGAGCAGGTTAATGACTGCATTGTTACTTAGACTACAGCGACATCTGAGCGGTGGCCCGGAGCCTCGCTCCTTCACCTTGGCTCACCTTGGACTCTGATGCATTTTTAACCCTTTGCCTGCCCGCTTCACACCTGCCGAAAGACACCTTGACCGTTTTACCCAACAACAATCAGCCAGTGCGGACGACTCTAAGCTCCAATCAGCGCGCTTCGCACCGGCTCTTCGCACTGCAGCGCGCACGCGCTCCCTGAACGGACAGCACGAGCACAAACATCACGAGCCTGCTTCACTGAATGAGCTCAGCGGCAGTTTGGGAGTTGTGTGCGGTGTGTTAGTTACAGAGACTCAGAGAAAGTCGGCTCAAACAGGTGCTTGGAAACACAAGACGGCCGTGAACGCGCGTTTCTCCAGTCTGCCCCATACTCACACCAGCTGCCCCCGGTACGGCCGAGCAGCTCCCCTGTCTCCGAATTCCACAGGAACTTCTTCCATCCGCCATCGTCCTTCTTATCGGAGGGCATGTTGCTATAGTTCCTTTAGTCGTCCTGGGGAAGAACACTCCGCGTGCTGTAACCAATTCCCAGCCTGTCCGAGAGGCACCCAGCGCAGTCCTCCCTCAGGCTCCCCAATATAAGCGTTCGCCCCTGACTCCGCCCGAAACTCCAGCAGTTTACCTAGGAGGAGGGAGGAGCAGCGCTGACCAATTAAAGGCCGCACACCGAGCGTGCGTAACTCTGACGCGAGACAGACCGACAGAAAGCGGCGCAAGTGGGCACAAAGTTAAAAAAAAGTGGACATATAGTTCTGTACATACTCTACAAAGAAGCGCAGTATTACCCTCTAAACCACAGCCCTGCTCTAGCCTCTCCCTCACACACACACACACACACACACACACACACACACACACACACACACACACACACACACACACACACACACACAGCATGTGTTTAAAGTGTAGCCGCACACACGCCAGATCAACACTTCAGCGTGGTTCTGAGGATTTCCATTTCACCATGACAGTTCACATGAAGTCACTGCATGGGAACAAGTCACATCCTTAATGCGAGATTACAGTGCAGCAACCTGCAATTCTCAAACACGCTGGCTCCTCTAAACAGTCATTATGGTGCAAACAATACAGTCATTTCATCCTCTTCACCAGCGAAACAGAGCGCATTCAGGGGAAGCTTGTGGGCCTCGCTCTCATACCTGTTCCCACTTTAACTTGGTGGGTGTCCTGGGCTGCTGTGTGCAGTGAACCCCTTCTGACACACACCTCTGGGATAATAGGCTCTAGTAACTTAGCATTGTACATACTATATTCTGCCTTCTAGAGCCCCTCCTCTGTGGCTGTCTTCAAGGGCATTTCAGAGCCAGGGTCAAAGTAATCTGATGTTCTACCTAAGATCAAAGTATGAAGCATTCATTTCAGCTGGAGCACTTTTTAGAATAATACAGCATGGATGTGAATTCAGTTAGGAAACAATAAAAATATGAGTCAGTTTGAACCTGAAACCATTAGCTCACCAGCCTTCTTCATATTTACACATGAATATCTGAACTTTACATTGTGTGTGTGTGAAATCAGTCAGCAGTGTGCTGCCCTCTGGCTTTCTTCAGCTATGTGCATTTGTTTGAATATAAACATTTGTGTGTAGGTATGATTGGTCAGGATTGTGCACATGCTGGTTTTGACCTTTAAATATCACCTCAAGGACAAGATGAGTCAAACTGAGTCACCAACACTGTCCAGCTCTGTGTGACACTATCATGATGGAAAGACCTGCCTGACCTCTTGCTCAAAGTCAAGTCCCTTACCCTTTGTCCTTGTCCTGACACTATTGGACAACAAAACCTCCTCATGGTTAATCAATGCTAACCACCGCGTAGCACAGAGATGATCAGGGCTTTAACAAACTCTGGCTTTAAGCCTAAACTTTGATGTAGGAAACTCAAAGTAATCCGAGTTAGTTCAACCAGCTCTGAAGTAATACTAGAAAATAATAAAAAGCCATGATTAATGGATCAAGGAAATAGAGAAAGAGGAGAGCTTTGGTCTGAGTCCATTGGAGTAAAGAAAATCTGAATGCCTGCCAATGCTGAGCGTGATATTTATCTTAAGTAAGAGGAGTGGAGAAAGAAGTCATTGCTATCTACTCTTTCATCATTTATCCTATTTTCCTTAAGAGATGATAAAGCTACAGTCTTGCTGGACTTCTTCTGTATATTAGATTTGTTTTTAAAATCACTCAATCAGCTGTAACCTGACAGGAACTGGTGACACTCGCTGTCAAATATGTATAAACAATATGAGCCAGTCCTAACAAGTAGGACTTATTGTTTTACAATTGAGAAGATGTCTAGCTTTGAACATTTTATTCAATTCAATTTTAATTACCAGTCAATCAGTAATTATCTTGTATCTTTACAAGTAAACACTCTACAATAATACAAAGAAAACCCAACAATTAGTATGTACTTGGCGACAGTGGGAAGGAAAAACTCTGTTTTAACAGGAAGAAACGCGCAGCAGAGCCAGGCTCAGGGAGGGGCGGGGCCATCTGCTGTTGGAGGTAAGGGAAGGAAGACAGGACAAAGACAAAGCTGTGGAAGAGAGCCAGAGATTAATAATAATTAAAAAGGTTGTGTGTAAACACACAGTGACAGAGTATATAAAGTCATATTTCAAAGTAAAATCCAGTCAAAATGCAAAGTTCATCCTTACTCAGAAATATTCACGTACTTCCCAACATGATGCTAGCTAGTAAAAGTGTTGCTTCAGTGCAACCCGTCACAAGACAAGATGAAAAATATTTGCCATTAATCAGTCTCGTGTGTCTAAAGCTTGACATTTTTTCTGTGCAGTGATTATCAGACTCATGTGGAGTCACAGACTGCATGGAGACCGTAACATTATAGAACAACAGATCTTTTGGGATGCTGCTATGAGGAGATCTTGTTCCTATATTTTTATGTCATAGTTGTATGAAACATTTGGCAGATGTGCAGGGAGAGATCAGGAGAAGATGTTACCAACGTGCTGCACCAGCCAGATTTTATTTGTAAGTGAAAAGCTACTAAAAGCTTGCATGTCTTAAAGCTAGCTGTTAGTCAGACATCAGACAGCACATGTTCTAATGTTGATATGGAGTCACCACATGGATTTAGGGGGAGGAAAAAAACATGGAACTAAAGCACTTTATCCTTTTAAAGTCAGCTGTCACAGCCAACTTCTAGTTGTTTCAATATGGACCACTGGCAGTTCAGGTATTCAAACCTCATGTCTACAGGCATCGCTGTGATAGAGGGAAGTGAATCAAGCACTTCCCATACATAGAATAGCATAGAATAGAATAGAATAGCATAGAATAGAATAGAATAGAATAGAATAGAATAGAATAGCCCTTTATTGTCATTGTATATGTACAACGAAATTATAGGTACTCCACACCAAGTGTGCGGGAGTAAAATAAAGACATCAGGAATAAATAGCAAACAGAAGAAATATATTCAGAGGAGGAATATATACAAATCAGTAGAAAGGCTCTCACACATTGGAGACCAAAGTGTTTGGAAGCAGTACAAAAGGACTTGGTCTGGGTATAGAGTCTGTGTGCTGAGGGTTACTCAGACTGTGGCTCACATTGGTGAGTGGGTGGGCAGGGGTGGGGTTTTGGAGTGTTTGTTGGCAGTCTGAATGGTCCAGGGGAAGAAGCTGTTAGTGAGTCTGGAGGTGTGAGACCTGACTGATCTGAGAGGACAACCAGAGGGCAGACATCACATCACAGCTGACCAGCTGTGATGGTCCTGGTTTTTCTGAGACAGGAGGATCTGGTGATGGCCTCCAGGGGTGGCAAATTACCCTCTGTGCAGCCTTCCTGTTCTCAGTAGTGGCCTCTGCGTACCAAACACCCGGGCAGAAGGAGAGCACGCTCTCCACTGAGGCCAGCAGCTGCTTCCAGTACAGGTTATTCTTCCTCAGGAAGTGCAGTAGCTGCTGTGCCTTCTTTACCAGGACAGTGTTGTGGGTCCAGGTGAGATCGATGGAAATTTGGGTGCCCAGAAACCTGAAGGTGGAGACAGATTCCACCTGTTCTCCATTTATAATAAGAGGGGAGTGGACCTGTCTGTGCCTCCTGAAGTCCGTCAGGAGTTCTTGTGTTTTAAGAACGTTCAACTTCAGGTTATTTTCTGAGCACCAGTGGGACAAGTTCTCTACCTCTGCTCTGTATGCTGCTTCATCTCCATCAGAGATGAGCCAACCACAGTGGTGTTATGGGCATACTTGACGATGATGTTGGTTGCGTGGGTTGGTGTGCAGTCATGTGTGTACAGGGCGTACAGTAGGGGGCTGAGAACGCAGCCCTGTGGGGCTCTGGTGCCTAGTGACAGTGGGGGAGGGAGGTCAGGGCTGAGTCAGACTGATTGAGGCTGAAGAGCTTTTGTGTCATCAGTCCACAGAATATTTTCCCAGATGTGTTGGGGATCATCTAGATGTTCTTTTGGAAAATGTGAGACAAGACTGTGTGTTCTTTTTGGTCAGCAGTGGTTTCTCCTTGAACTCTCCCATGGAGGCCATTTTGGCCAAGTCGCTTTCTTATTGTTGAATCATGAACTCTGACCTTTACATGTGAAGCCTGCACTTCTTTAGATGCTGTTCTGGGCTCTTTCATGACCTCCTGGATGAGTGATCGATGTGCTCTTGGAGTAATTTTGGTAGGGCAGCCAAGGAAGGTTCACCACTGTTCCAAGTTTTCCCCATTTGTGAATTATGGCTCTCACCGTGGTTCAAGATTCAATATCTGCTGTATCAGCTTTCCAGGAAATGTGGTTGATCACAGTTCATTAATGATTTGGATAGCTTTTCTCCCTTAATCATTAAAATCATCATTTAAAACCTCTTTTTGTGTTTAGTCGGGTTACACTTTTCCACACCACTGTAAAAGCCTTTGGTGATTTTGAGTGACTGTGTCCATGAACTAAAGGCACATGTGATGTTCACACTAGGCACAATCCTGCAATCATGCTTTCAGTAAGCCGGGCAACACAAGGTGTACGAGAGACACACCCAGTCATGTCCTGTGCAGGCCTATTCATTCATGTGTTGGCATGCAATCGGACTTGAGTGGTGGCGAAAGCCAAACAAACGTTACCTGGCTCGTCTCAGTATGACTGCACTCAAGACTTTTACACAAAAGTGACCATGGTGCGCACTTGAAGCCTGTAACAGTGGGACTGGTGTGAAGTGTTGCTGGCTGTCTAAGAGTGAACACAGGGAATGTCTTTATGACAGCTGAGAGCTAAGCAGGAAAAAAGACAGAACAACCTAAAAGAAAGCCTACACATCCACATTCCCTCAGATTAACAGAAAGGAGCAATGAACACCACAAGGGTCCAAACAAAGAAGGAGGTGGAAATGTTGTTGGGACTTAAAGCTGGTATTTGTGCAGCGTGCTATCATGAAATACAAATGTGAAAAAAACATCAGGTCCTCCTAAATCCTGCTTTATGTGCTTCATCTGAACCCTGACCTGAACCTCTTTGTCTGATCATGGAAACGAGTTCACATTGTGTAGGTTTGACATGTAAAATGTGCCTCAAGTGTTATGGTGTTTTTATGCAACCACATACCACAGAAACGGGACCAGTGTAGCCACGAGTCAGAAAGACTCCCTTCACCTTCATTCCACCCTTCCCCACCGACTACTACACGACATGTTTACTGTGTACACAAGCTGACAGAAATCTAGGCGTGGTCGCTGTCAGACATCAGGCTCTATCATTAGAAAACCGTCAAGCCCTGCTTCTATGATTTCAGCCTAATGCTTACTCTCACACGAGCTCTACCGCATAAACACAGGAAATGAGCATCGCTGTTGAGCAAATTATGAGTAGGTCTGTAGAAGTAGACAGTAACAGCGTGATTCTCAGCAGCTCATCTTACCATACTTGCCGAGGCTAAAGTTCTAAACGACAAACTAAAAATCAAGAAAATATCTTGGTGATTGTTCTTCGTCATGAAGCCTAATACAGGACAAACAGACGCCGTCTTTATTCGTCGTGATTTTGTAGGATTCACCTGAAAGCCTTTCCAGCACACATGATCCTGTCTGCTGTCTTTCATGCTTATAACTTAGTTGTAGTTACCTTCAACTGTTCAGCGCATCCAAACAGTAATGACGTATGAAGGCTTCCTACACACATGAGAAGATTAAGGCAGTGAATGTCAGATATGAGGCCAAATATGAGGCTTTGAACAGACTGACCTGTTGCTTTGCCTGACATGGTCAGAGAGGTTCATTACTGTGACTCATCGAGTCAGCGCTGTGGATTACTGCTGTCTGTGTTTTTTCTATTCCTGCCTTCTTCGTGTTTCATAAGCAAATGAAAGGAGTGGGACTGACTGAGTTACAGTGTGACGAGACTGAAGTGGGTCTCGTCCTCAGTTATTAGCAGTTACATGCTGCTGGAGCTGCACACGTCCTGGGCAGATAGATACTTCTAAAGGCAACAGCTTCTTGTTTTAGCTTCATTTATGTTTGAAAGTGGATTTTACCGCCAGGATACAAAATAATAATTAGTCAGCTTTAGAAGCAGTGGGAATATGTTTGTTTTAGTCTCTGTGAGGGGCCGAGCTGCAGGCACTGTGGGCTTTATTTACCCCCAAATTAGAAAGAATATTTTAGAAAACATCTGTGAGGCTCTGGTCCCATAAAAGTTCAGAGGTCACGGTAACTTCACAAACAAACCAAACTGCAAACACGGAGTCAAAGGGGGCTGATGTGTGACTGACCAGACCACAGACAACAGCACACCAACCAACTCCAAAATAAACCAAATCTATGCTGTGGCAACACAGAAATACCCACAACATGAGATTAATACCACATATCATTATGTTACCATGGCGCCTGTTAAAGGTGTGAATATATTTGGATGAGAGCAGAGGTTTAAAACATGCAGTGCTCTCAAAGGACAACTGGCAAACTGGTGTGGGGTCAAGGGTCCTCAAGGCTCACTGAGAGAGCAAAGGCCTCCCTGCAGTCTGATGCCAACGGAGATTAGCTGTAGCACAAACCTGCGAAAACATTACTGAGGATGTTAATCTGACGCAGACCCTCTCAGTCACACAGCAGTGTTCCCTGTTTGCAGTGGCACCTTCATCGGGATAATGTGTCCTGTTCTGAGGAACGTGGCAGGAAGTGGTTAGCGCTGTTGCCTCACAGCAAGAACATCTAAAGTTTGAACCTTGTCTGTTCTCTCTGTGCTTGTGTGGCTCTCCTCTGGGGCGTGTGGGAGGACTACATTAGCTGTGAGTGTATAAGGCAAGTATAGTTACAATGTAGCTCATCAGTAAGACTAGAAATACAAGCACATTAGAGCTTAACAGATGCTGCTGAGTGCTGATGGCTGATACCACAGAAGATTTTCACAGTCGGAGGTGTGCACTCTAAAAACCACCACACACACACACACACACACACACACACACACACACACACACACACACACACACACACACACACACACACACACACACACACACACACAGTGGTATGGCATGGTGCTGGTGCTGTGCCCAGTTAAGTCGTCTGTTTTCTCCCCTCAGCCACTATTAAATGTTAGGAAATATGAACAATAATTTGGAGCAGTAGAGAAGCCTGGTTCTGCTGGAGGTTTCTTCCTGTTAAAAGGGAGTTTTCCCTTCCCACTGTCACCCTGATGTGGCTGTTGTTGTGATTTGGCGCTGTGTAAATAAAATAGAATTGAACTGAACTGAACCCTGTTTGAGTTGCTGCAGTGTTAATGCTGAGCTGTCTCCCGGTGCCTCAGTCTTTAATTTCTGCCGTACTCTGATGCAGAGTAGATACTAACGAGCGCACTAAACAAATTCGATTGGTCTGTTGCTTTTGTGTACTTGCCAGTTTGAATTTGGGTGCACTGTAACAGATAACTTTGTTAATATCAAACAACTGTAATGGTAGCGACAGCAAACTGTGAGACTTATGCTGGTAAGTGCAATAGCAGGTAGTCGCAGATTTCGAGTGAAAACTACAGGACAGTGTTTCAGGCACTCAGGCCATCACTGTCCATAGGCAGAGCTCCTGACCTTGATCGTACTATGCTGCTGTTTATAGGCCAAACACTGAGAGGAAAGGAGGAATGTTCCATTCTCTTTTTACTTTCATTCAGAAGTGCCGTATGGAACTGGATTTACTCGCAGTGTTTTCAGTTAGCTGGAGCATAGAAGTCTTCTCTGACAGTTTTGGACACAGTACTGCACTATTGTGTTTTACCTTGTAAGTTGCAGTACAACATTCATCTTAGAAGTATCCTTGTATCTCAGTTAATCTGATTTAATCTAATATCTCTACTTGCTTAAAGAAGTCATGTCATAACCTCACACACCTTCGATAACTACACCAGAGCCTGACGCTGAAAGAGTATTGTGTTCAGAAAGCAGAACAGAACAAAGGCTATTGTTCTGTTGATGAGCAGCTGTTTTGGTTTGAAAAATATATCTGAAAAAGGACATCATTATTTTGCATTTTCACATGAAGCTGTGGATGTGGGTAATAGTAAATGACAAAGGTCTAACTACAGGACTTGATAGCCTTCCTGTGTTTTTCTCTTCTCTGTCTGATATCCTGGAGTTAACTCATTCTCGGTCTATCAACTCCTTTTTATGCTCCTCCTTTGAACAGAATTTCTAAGAAAACCAAACCTCAAAAATGTAGAATTCGTTTTCATAAAGCTCCAGTGACTTATTTAAACTCCAAGTCACTATAGCCTCTTTATCCAGTATGTAGTTTTGGCTTAGTTAAATAAGACAATCAGTTTATAGATACTGCAGCATGATCACTGAATGCATTTCATGTTAAAGGCAATGAAAAAGTGTAGCACAGTAGCAAAAACATTCTGGATGAAATACGATGAGTAGTTCTTATACTGTACTGCCCTACTCTACCTGAGCATTTTATTCAGTTCAGTTTATTAGCATAGCACCAAATCACAACAACAGTGTGCTTAATACAACAGGCCTTTTTCACTCTTTCAGCACTTTTTTCTGAACCTACGTGCTTTTTATGGAACATTCACAGTGTGATGACATTATCCCAGAACATACTGGGGTTTAGTTTGTTGCTTAAGGACACTTTTGCACACAGATTAGAGCAGCGAGCGATCAAACCACCAACCTTCCGATTAATAGATGCTCTACCTGCTCTACCTCCTGACCTACAGCTGCAATATTAATCACTCAGAGGAATGTGCTGACTTTTTTCAGAGTTTTCAAACACTTTAACGGACCATGTTTTACACATCGTTTTACGCAGATGGCCCCGCCCCTTCCTGACCGTGGCTCTGCCGGAGGTTTCTTCCTGTTAAAAAGCAGTTTTTCCTTCTCACTGTCAGCAAGTGCATGCTCAGAGGGAGTCGTCTGATTGTTGGGGATGCTAATGTCAGCATAGAAGCAACATCGAGAAAGAAAAATAACCAAAACTTGAAGTTGTTGATGGTAAACCTCGCTGTGCTGCTTCTCTTTAACTTTGCCATGTCTGAAGTCCTTTTGTTAGTCACCACCCAAGGCCACAGCATTTACGGTCCCAAGGTCAATAATTGACAGAGGATCATAATGGAAAGTTTAAATGTCCTCTGGGTTAATGTGTGGTGGAAAGCTGTGAAAAGAACCTGTAGTTAGATTTCACTTGTTCATCCACAGCCTCAGCAGCTATGCTCTCACCATCCATAAACCAAGTCCAGAAAAGTCCGGCTGCACTTCTGAGAACATTCCCATGCAAATGTCAGTGCACCGTGTGCTGCTTCCTGGGAATGTGAAACTGCTGGTTTAGCCGAAGCCATATAGAACACTGGAATAACAGGAAGGGGATAAGAGATGGTGAGAATAATTAAATAAGGGAAGTGTAATGGATTACACCAGGACTAAAAGCACTGCTGTGGATGCGAATCAGACACATTTGTGTGCGAGGTTCAGTAACGCCTGCAACACAGCTGATGCTTTTCACAGAGAGAGGCTGAAGCTGAGATGAAGCTGGTGAAATGATCCCCAGTGGCAAAGATCAGTTAACAAGCACCCTGTGTGGTCACGTTTGGCTCCTCGCCCACAGAGTTCAAACCCCACTGAATGTGTCTGACAAAAAATGATGCGTATGTGCGGTATTTGATTTTTTTTGTTGGTAAACACATCAGCAACCATGGTGAAACCATGCTAAAAATGGACATCGATCCAATCGTTCCCCAGATCCCCACGCTCATATGTTTTACACGTGCACCTGTTTGTGTTCGCATGGAAGCATTCGGTATCCTGTCTCTGTTACACCATCACGCCCATCAAAAATCTCTCTTGGCTAGATGTTTGATTACTGCAATTCTCTACTTAAGGACTTTGTCTAACATTCATGCACACGCTCACTCTGATGGAAGCATCAGGGACACCTCAGGGATGGGAGTAAGGCTGCTGCTGCTTCTGCTTGTCATACGAGCCAGTCTACCTATGAGCCACGGCAGAAGCCACAGTAGGAGCAGGGCCTACCTACTGTGTGGTCTTAGAATAGAGACACCTGTGACTTTGTTAACACGGTGGGAAACGGGGGTTTTAGGGTGCTCTGTCACTTAAGAAGCCGCTTTTCACAAGTGCTGAGAAACTCACCTTCACTTCCATCCCACACTGTCAAGTCGATTATGTTTGAAGCTTCAACATGCTCAGTTTGTTCAGAAACACAATTATGTGACCTGAAATATGTCATCCATAGTCTAGATGATGACTCCCTACAAATCCACACGTGCTCAAACACTGACTCTAACCCACATATGTTTTATTTAGGTACTGGGCTCTTTTTTAAGAACACTGCGTCAGTGTATTGCTCTGTTTATCTCACATCTTGTCATTAAAACGGGTCTGTGTGTGCCTTATCCATCAAAACAGTGTAAAAGAAGCATTTTGATACTGACTGATAAAGGAGTGGTCATTATTGGACTGTTCCAGACATGTGAGCCTCTCAGTAACAGCACTGTGCTCTTTGAGTGGAGTCGAGTCAATGTTTTACTTTGTGGGACTTTGATACCCAATCCCTTGGAGCCAGGATATGATGTCACGACATAGCGGAGGTGGGAATTGGATATGGCTGCTTACGTTTCACCGGTTCCTTCAGTTCACTATTTTAAGGATACTTGGAAGTAAATGGGATGTGGAGGAACAACTGTGTATGCAAACACTGGCATCAAGAAGTCAGTTAGTGCTGCCCATAAAGGAACCCTGCTGTGTAACAAACACCCTCTCCATTAAACTTTGATTGCTTTCCCCTCTGTCCCTTCCCAGCCACTCTTTTGATGCCGTGGTGAAACACACACTCTTGCGAAACTTTGAACTGGTTACAAATTAATCCACGTCTCACAATATTTAGTTGCTGCTTACCCCAGTACAAAGTTTAGCTCTCATTCCTTCCAATAATTCATGAGCTGGTTAATATTTGAGCCGAATAGATAACCTGATGTCCAGAATTAGACTCTGGCTCTTTGAACTGGGAACAATTCAGCGTTAAGCAGGCACATACAGAAGTTATGTTTAACCTCAGCTCAGTGCAGTTTTTCAAGGAGGAAATTCCTTTTCAAGGGAGCGCTGCAGCATTTTGGAAAATCTGCATGCATGCAATCTGGTCTAATGTCCCATAACTGCACAGACGACAGGCGCTCCTGCAGGAAGCATCCTAACAGTGTTTGTCAAGTTTTATCTCCACCTTCAAATGTTTGTTCCCTCGACAGGCTGAGACATGTGCTGAAAAATCAACTAAACGGCACTTGTTCAAGTACATTAGAGCAAAAAAGTGCAGACTTTTCAGTTCTCCATTAAAGTTCAGTATGAGAGAGCTTATTAAACACTCCACTCCACTAACTTTCTTCCTGTGACCACACCACCATACCGCCATAACTAACTGACAAACAGCCTATAAATGGTAATGTGTGACTGAGGACAGAGAGCTGCACGTGTGGGCCGATGCATAAAGAAGCGTACACTTAGATGGTAACAGCGAGACGGCTGAGCGAGCTCACGTGTCTTAAGCTCATTGCTCGTTTCCTCACACACAGGTACAGGCTCAGACTCAGAGCTACCATCCCACCTGTGAGCAGTGTGGCCTCAGATTAACACCCGCTGAAAGGCACAGAATATCTGGCCAAATATGAGAGACAAAGGAAGCAGCGAGTGTGTGTGAAGCCATAATGCCCTTGAAGAGAAAGGTGAACTAACACAGCACGCCCTGCTCCAAGCTGCAGTCATATAAAACACACAACCATTAACAGACTGCCGGCGGCTTGATAAGGAATATTATGCTGTAAATCAGAGAGCAGTAAAGTCATTACTTGCTGCTCTCTGGCACCATTTTACTCATTTTACCAACTCGCTGCTATTTAGCTCAGTGAAGAACAGGTTGAAAGGATTTTCTTCTATAGCTGTGTGATCCACGCTGTCAAAGTCAAGTCCCAAGAATGGGACGTGGTTTTTTGCCACTTTATAAACTCCAACAGAGATGATGAAATGTATCACGGCTGGATCTGTTTCACCAACAGAGGACTTCAACATGAATCAGAGGCGACGTGGACGTCATCAGTTTCTATTGTGACGACAACAAACTCACTGTTACGGATCACCACTCAGTTGCACATAGTGTCAACAAAGTGTGTTTTTAGAGGTGGAGGATCTGCCTGCGGCCTGCCCTTCACCCGCGTGCTGCTCAAAATGGAAGCCTTAGACGGGCACAGTGGTTCGGTCTTTTTACTTCAGCCTTCAGAGAAATGAATTCAGAATTATTTTACACAAACAAAAAGAGGAAAACACAAAATTCGATAGAACAATAAAGTTAATGATCCAGCAGAGCACCGCCCATCAGTGGATGCTCTGAAATCCTCCCTGTAAGGTGCAGGACTGAAACTCTGCTGCACTCATTGCTGCAGAAGGGTTCAAACACACTCTCAAACTTGTGTTTACCCTCACACCCTTGAATTTTCATCTGTCTCTAAACGATGGATCGATATCAGTATAATTTACTACGTCAGCTTTAAATCCCAGAAGGCTGATTCTGTTCATCTGGACATTTTCAGTGGGAGAAACGTTTCGTCACTCATCCAGGTGACTTCCTCAGTCTCAGCTGACTGCAGGTTTCCAACCTTATAAACAGCACATTTACATAATGACTGAAACTAGCCCACTGACGAACAATGGGCTGGGAGGTCTTTTTCTTGATCGTTAATTTCCAATTTGTCATGACCACTGATCAATGACAGCCTTAAATGCTCTGTAGTGTTCAGATGCAGTTTGCTCCAGTGCAGACATCTTAACTGTTAAACAGGCAGCAGCAGCCACTTACATGTTGTCTTGTTCAGGTCCGATAATGATTGTGGCTGTGCTGCATGAGGACAAGATGCTATTTAGGGATTTAAATAGAAACCAATAAAAGAAGTTGCAGAGGCTGCGATGTCATAATGTCTGTTACCTAGTGTGAGGTCAAAAAGCACAAATTTATCATCTCCCATAATGCAGCTGGATACTGTCTTCAGTTAGAGCATCCATCAGAAACATGTGCAGTTCACAGCACACTGCTAGGCCATAAACAAATAGACAACATGAGGCTGGATAACCCGTTAGTTACAGCATGCCAACACCACAACGTCCTGCAGCAGTCTGCAGAATACTGACACACATCAGAGGGTCAGCAGTCTCAGCAAAACGTTGCCGAGTCCGACCGATGGGGATTTTTGGGTTAGTTTACATGTACCATACATACATAACAGTCTTCATACTGGATCCATCAGTGTGTGCAGATTTCTCCATCACTCTGCAGTAAACCTTCAGCTTCAAGCCTGTGCTCGAGAGGGAACGTGTGACACTAAGTGATACCACACAGCAGAAGTGGAGACAGGACTCTGCCTCCAAGTTTTGACCTACCAGCTTGACAAAGATGGCCAAAATGCACAGAGTATATGTATCAGAGGTCTATTTGAGAGGCAGGAGTTAGTTAGTAGTTAGTTGGCCCTGTGACAGACTGGCGACCTGTCCAGGGTGTACCCCGCCTCTCGCCCTATGACAGCTGGGATAGGCTCCAGCGCCCCCCACGACCCTGAAAAGGATAAGCGGAAGCGAATGGATGGATGGATGGAGTTAGTTAGTACCCTCATGTTTAAAGTTTAGTCTATGCTTCCACTGAGTGAAGCTCATAAAGAGCCTTTACTGCTTACCTTTTTACTGAGTCGCTTATTTGTAACTTTCACTGCTTGTGCTTCACCTCGCAGTAAGAACTGTGTTTGGAAGGCTGTGTTACTGCTTTCCAGCAGTCTGCTTTGGTTAGCGAGTCAGTGACCCCGGCTGTGGCTGCCTGCTCATGCATAAGTCTGTGCCATTGCATTTAAAAGGAAAATGACAGCAGGCGGTTCAGCAGCTCTCTGACTGCTGCCAGTGCTAACAGTAAGTGAGACTGCAGGCCTTCACAAATGTGTCTTCACAGCTGTGTGTGTGTGTTATCTGAGCAACTTGTGTTGCTTAGGTTTGTAACACCTCTGTCAGTGATAGGACATGCAGCTGCATCCACTGACACATCACAGCAGGTGATCCTGTGTTGAGTGTGAGTGAGCCTCAGCTAAAGCATCACATCGGCGGCTCTGGACTCCTTCCTTTAGCTGTCCCACAGCTCTGTTACTCATGGGAGATGGAGAGAAATGCAAAGTGTGTTTTCTGAGCGAATGCAAACAGTTTCATTATTTGTTTCTGTCTGCTCAGTCACAAGTGGAAGTCATGATCTTTGTGTCAAGCCAGTGAGTGTCTGCACATCCCAGCTGTGTGCGAGGCTGCTGGGCTCAGTGTGTGTGGAGAATTCAGGAATACCACAAAGGCTTCGTGTACACTTAATCACAGTGTGTTAATCAGCCAACTTCTTGTAGGTTCACTTTTGAACTTTGGACCCAATCAGTCTCCTTGGTCTTTATGCTAAACTGTGCTAACTTTGCCCTTGAATCCAAAGTCAAAGGTAATGACATCCTTGGTGGATTTTTGACCTTCCTGGCCTGTCTGTGGCTCAGCTCATTTCCACTGTATAAGCACAGGATTAATCTGATTTGGTGCTCTGCAGTGTTTTCTGACAGCTAAATAAAGCGTAGTGTGAGCACGCCCTCTGACTTAGGTGAGTGTTTCCTCATAGTAACCCTGTGCTACACAGGAGTCACCTTGGGCCTGCAGGACATTGCATCTCTTCCTGTCTCTCTCTGTCCAGCCCCTTCTTACTACTACCTCCTTGTTACATCACACACACACAGAGCTGCTACACCTGCGCCGTCTGCTGACTGGCTCAACTCTTCTTGGCTCAGCACTTTCCATGTAGGTTGCACTGACCTCTGGAGGTTAGACGTACTGTGGAACATCAGCCACGAGCCACTTTTCCCTGCCGGTCTTACCAGAAGTGGAGCTGCAATAAACCCCGCCCCCTCAGATCACCTGAGCAGTGAAACAGGAAATAAAGACTGCAGCAAGTCAAGTGTCCTTCCATCACCTTCAACTTTAGATCGTCTCAGCTCTGTGACACTACATTATTTGCAGGTCACAGGAGAGCGTCTGATAGGTGGATTCTCTGCCAAACACAGTGTTGTTTGTGTGGGAGCAGACACACAGCTGAAAGAGAACAGAGCACAACACAGTGGAGTGAAATTCATCATCTGCTGTGGCATTAAGTACAGTATGTACTATCAATGTAATCACTGTAGTAAAGACACACATGGGCCATTTTTTACCAGCATCAACAGTGTTGTTAGTAGCAACAAAACATTTCCATGTACAGATGGAGCATACACAGTGCTAAGGCAGGTAAGAGAGACAATATCACATTGCAGTGGGTGCTCAAGAAATGATGTGTCCTCCAGATGTCACCGGCGACAGAAAAGTACCGTCACGCCCGGCCGAGCCTCACAGGCTTCTGTGAGAGAAGGGATTAAACGATTAACCTGTCCTCATTTCACTTTGCTATCTTCTCTCCTGTTCTCTGTTCTCTCTGCCAGAAGGAAAAAAGTGCTGACTGGGACATTGTTTCAGCTGCTGCTGTGTAGCAGAGAAGGACCCGACAGTGCGTTTGCAGACTTGTTCCTTCAGTCACGCTGGCTGCCAGAGCAGCCGTCTCATCAAACGCACCAGGACCGTTTGTCTCTTCTGAGACATCGCTTTAATTAAACTGCACTGTGATTCATCACATCCTCCACGATGCTACAGCGCTCATCATGCAGCTCACACTGGCCATGTCTTTCTAGTGTCACGTCCACACAGACTGTGTGTTGTGGTCTGAAGCAGAGCTGAGCTGCTAACATCACAGTGTTATTGTTTAGCGGAGCTTCTCTGGAGAAGAACCCAAACTGCTCCTCCTCATGTCAAACTGTCCATACTCAGCACCCACACCTCTCATCTCATCAGATAGAGCTGAACTCTCACAGGGGCCCATAAAAGACGAGAATGTCAAGAATCCAGAGTATCAGAAGCTTCCCATTTACATAATTGTTCATCAGTGTAGTGTATGACTTCTTCTTGATAACAGTGGGTAAAATATTTCTTTATTGAATGATGACAGCTCTCTGCGCCAAATACTAGAGACACAATCCAGTATCAGCTGTCAGGCTGTAATGTCATTCATGATGTGTCTGGATTATGCAACACTAAAACACACAGCGGACATTATGATGGCAGCTTTTCACAGTGGCGGAAGCAAACTGAGATACTACAAACACAGTATTGAAGGCTAACCCAAATGTTTGACAGCTCCTCTATAAAATGTGAGCGTGGCTGCAGCTGGTTTCCATCTCTCAGATGTCAAACAATAAAGAGGATTATTTGACAGAACAGCCAGAGGAGGGCTGGGAGGCACTGTAGTCTGCTCCGTCTGTACCTTCACTCATCATAAAAGCTGAAGGCCACTTCATTTCAAGGTCTAAAACAGAGCCTGTGGACTGATTATGTAACATAATCAAAGGCCACAATGTTTCCACAATCTCAAAGTCAGTTTCCAGGTGTGACTGGAGCAATCAGTCCAATAGTAGATGATGATGCTTTCAGGCGCACTTTATTACCGACAGTTCATCAGATAAGCAAGCGCTGCTTGTGTGCATGTGTGTGTCCATGTGCATCTTCAAAGTGATCTAGTCCGCAGTGTTTCTGCCACCTGGTGGTGATCAGCAGGCTCTGCATGTTACAACCTGTAAAACAGCTGCTGCCGAGGTGTTGCAGGCTAGTTTAATCCAACCACAGCACACTTTTCAGTACCAGGAGCTTCATATAAATGCTTGTGTAGAACCAAAATGCACTTTCTATGTTTTTGCATGCTTGTACGTAAAACACTTCCTCAGTGTACTCTAAAACATATCTGTCATTGTGTAGGCATGAATGTCTGTGTGTGTGTGTGTGTGTGTGTGTGTGTGTGTGTGTGTGTGTGTGTGTGCGCGTGTATTTCAGTCCGGTTGAGAAGTCTTGAAGTTTTTTTCTAAGCACTGAAGAATAAACACACAAGTCATCAGCTACAGGTCACCCAGCTTTTTAATTGACTGTCCTCTAACATGTGACTTTTGCTAACCTTGCTGTGACAGATCAACAAATGCAGGAATGGAGTTACGACCCACTGACCAATCAAGTCTTCAGAAAACAGCGTCATCTCTGAGCTCTGTGTGTAGACAGTGTGTACGGTCTAATGCTTTAAATGAGCATCAGGAAGAAATACAGAGTCTTAAACACGCAGCTGGATTTTTTTTACCTTTTAGCAGCAAAACATTTTATAGCAGTTTCGTTTCGTTTTGTTCTCCAGGCATTAACATATAAATTAGAAGACCTATTTGTGGACAATCAGTCGCAGGTTGATTACACCATGAAACAGTATCCTGTGACACCAAGTGCTGACAGTCAGGTACCTGATTAGCATCATCTGTGAGCATGGATCCTGCTACAGCAGTCAGTAGTGTGTGTAGTATGTGTCTGCTCCAAGCATGCTGCATCCGACTGATATGGTTGGGGCACGTGGCACAGGACAACTTCAGTGTGGTGTTCTGTGACACCAGCGTTATTTGGAGTGAGACCTAGTACCATCTCTAAATTGAAGGACAAATATAACAGAGGATGTCAGAGACAGGCCATGAGGTGGGCTTCTCAAGGAGATGATGCCACAAGAAGACCATTTCCTCACCCTGTCAGCACTGAGTACATAAGTCACAAGTAACAGAGACCACACCATGGCGCATGTTCATCAAAATTATTTACTATTCACCCCCCAAAACAAAGACACACACGCACACACACACACACACACCCTAAAACATATTCAAAGCACCATGACGGTAGCCTGATATTACACAGTTTTGTCACATGACGTTAATTATTGTCACGTGGGCAATCATAATGACCAGTTTATTTCAAGCCTGATGAGGATAAGCGGAGGATGGATGCATGGATTTAAGCTGCACTTCATATGTCGTCACCAAAGAAGACTGTGTTGAAAACCTCTTTTCAATACAAGCTTCAGCGTGCTTCATTTATCCATCACTAACTTGTGGGATTGACTTGGGCGTGCTAGAGTGACCAGTACAACCAGTGCCATCCCTTTCATGTAAACACAGTTGTAACTAGATCAGACCTGATCTCCAGTGTATCCAGAAAATCAAATTAATGAATTGATTTTATTATTTTCTTTTATTTATGGTCATCATATAGCAGCTGTACTGAGAACTCCAACACAGCAGGTGGCGGTATGTCCCTTTTCTATCGGTTCACCAAAACACGCGAAGCAGAAGAAGAAGGAGAAGAAGAGTTAGTACTGAGCTGTTGTATAGACGGGAAAAAGGAAGAGATTTCGTTCGGTGTATTTTCCGGGCAGCTATGGATGTAGCGCTGTATGTGATAGCTGCTGCTGTCCTCGTCGTCCTCATAGTGTTTGCCGTGAAGGTGCGGAGGCAGACACGGGCAGGTAGGACCACTTTACTGTGCTTGGCTGCAGCTGTGGGCCGCAGTCACAGGCGGCTCGTTTCATACGCTGATTGGTAGATTAGCTCACACACACTGAGTAGCACCTGTAACTCCGACAGCTTGGATCTGTACTATGTTTTGGGGAAACCCTAAAATGTGTAAATCCAGCTCATAGTGTACTGACAGTCGGTTGTAAATAATGAGCTCATCAGCTGTAAAAGCTCGTCGGACAGTGGGAATGTAAACGTCACGCTTTGTAAAGGCGTGCTGTCAGCGGGCAGCTGTGCAGAGCTGATGTGGGCCTGAACGTGTAATCCGCCCGTGGCTGAAGCCAGGACACGGCAGACTTACACCAGCCTGAGTCTGTATCTGATGGTGTTTACACTCACTGACACAGACAAAAACCGTGTTTTATGTGCTATTCCCCCCCTTCAGTTTAAATATTTGCTTATTTGACATAAAGTGTGTGCATTGCATGGCTCATAGTTTCCTTGTGCTGTGTGCTCAGCCGATGAGGACCAGCGCAGGGATGTTGTGCGTGCAGCGGGGCCCCCTCAGCGAGCAGCAGAGGAGCGAGGAGCCGGCATGCCTCGCCGGAGAAGGAACCTGGCCACTGTGATGGCAAACAGACGACCTCAGAGAGAAGCTGTGGAACGCGGTAAACCGCCTGAAATATGTTTAGTGTACTGGAAGAGTCGGCTCAGCTCCTGTTTGAGCTCACGGAGAGTATGTTTTATGAGGGCCTCAGAGCAGCAGCACAGGTTTCCTGTATGGTCCAAATGTGGAAGATGCCAAATGTCTCTCATAAGTTGCATGTTCATCACCTAAAGATGAATTTAAACATTAAACTTAGGCTCTTCCCACAGTTTAGAGTATTTACAACGTGTCACATTATTTGATTTCACATTTTCCCCCCCTTTTTTTATATTTCCACTGCCACTGATCATATACAAAACACACAGTAAAGGTGATGTTTATACATGAGAATGAGTGTGTCCCACCTTTAGTTTTAAAATAAAACAATACACCCCGTCAGTGAAGTGTGCTGGTTTCAGAGGAGGAGCCTGTGGAGGAAGACGAGGTGGAGCAGCAGAGCTTCCAGTCGACTGCAAAGGTCGGAGCCAAGAAGCAGCGGAAGTTGGAGGAGAAACAAGCCAAGAAAGCCCAGAGGGAGGTGAGACACGCTGCGTGCTCCACTGTCCACTCGGGGACATACTCATTTAGATCTGTTTTTTAATGAACACTGTTCTACTGCAGTGTCTTCAAAGTCAGTTTACAGTTTGTTGTATTTTCAGGCTGAGCTGGAGGAGAGGGAGGAAAGGAGGAGGATGCAGGAGCTCAGAGAACAGGAGAGGCGGCAGGTAGAGGAGAAGGAGCGGCTGCTGGAACAGAAACAGGTGTGGGTCCTCTCAGCAGCTTTCCCTGTGTGCTCACATGGTCAGATGCTGATGCTCTGTGCTGCTCTCCATTCAGGAGGAGCAGGAGCGCCGAGCTAAAGAGGAGCAGGAAAAGCGCGAGGAGGAAGAGTACCTGAGACTCAAGGCTTCCTTTATCGTAGAAGAGCAGGGAGAGGAGGAGCAGCTCTCTGAGGACCAGGTCAGACCACCCTTCTAGCATGATGACATTATGTTAAAAAAAAAAATCCTGTTTTATTTGGAGTAAACCTTTGCTTTTGTACTCTCAGTCACGCAACCTGCTGCAAGAATTCATCCAGTACATTGAGGTAAGGCCGCCCACTCCACCGCCGCTCCCCTGCTGACGTCATTCGGCATCTTTCTAACCGTCTTCTCTGCTACAGACCTCTAAGGTGGTTCTCCTGGAGGATCTGGCTTCTCATTTCGGGATGAGGACACAAGATGCCATTAGCAGACTGCAGGACCTGCTGGCTGAAGGCTCCCTCACAGGTTAGTGCGTCAAGACTGTTCAAATACATTTGGCATGTCAGATCCAATATGCCAGGAGGCCAGAAGATGAATTAATTACATCATTAATGAGGAAAATCAGGTTGACAGTTGCTGTTGTGAAGGATCTCATTCGTCCTGAGTGAGATGCCAGGCTAAACCGGACTGCATATCCTTCCACATGTTCATGGATGACTTCCAGCTCGTTCCTTGCAGTTAGCACAGTGCTTCTCATGCTTGATGCTGCCACCAGATATCAAAGTAACAGTCTGAGTATTGGTTGTGGTTGCTATTATGAAGTGCTGATGTAGCATCTAGAAGGCAGATCCTATGGTGACCTGTGGGGTGGCTGTAGCTCAGATGGTAGAGCAGGTCACCTACTAACCAGAAGGTTGGTGGTTCATTCCCAGTCTGCTGGGTGACTGTTAGATAGGAAGCGCTTAGAAAAAAAGTACCCTTGAATGGGTGAATGTACAAGTTGTGTAGAGCGCTTTGAGTGCTCAGATTGAGTAGAGCAGCGCTGTATAAGAGCCAGTCCATTCACTATTTACATGTGTTTTCTGCAGGTGTGATTGATGACAGAGGGAAGTTTATCTCCATCACTCCAGAAGAGCTGGACTCAGTGGCTCAGTTCATCAGGCAGAGAGGCCGAGTATCCATCACAGAGCTGGCTCAGGCCAGCAACTCTCTGATCAACCTGATGCCTGAGAGTCGCAGTGCTGCCTGACACACTGACCTCTGACTGTGGACACATCCTTGAGTGGCTGTTGACACACAGCTGGACTCTTCACCGCCATCCTGTGTGGCTCAGTACTCTTAATCGCAGCAGACGTCAGGCTTCACGTAGGTTACACTTTACCTCCCAGGATGAGGATTTCAGCCAAACTGGAATAAACAAATCCTGAGTGGATCGTTTTATCAGTGGCCTGTGTATTTTTGCATTTGCTCGTTTCTTCTTTACTGGAGTCGTGAAGAAACTCAGAAGCTCAAAGTAACACCACACACTTAGGTATATTTATGGTGGGTGCATTCAGTTTGTTCCACACATTTGTGTCAGCTTTGATTGCAAGTTCAGATGTTTGCATATAGACATGACATTATTATTCTCAGACCTTGTACTCAGAGATGAATCCATAAAGAGTCTTCTCAGTTTAAGGACCAATGCAGTACTTTTAACTATTAGCAAAACTTTAATGTATCAATGCCAAATACAGTAATAGTGGTGGAGTACACTGCCAGGCCTCTGCAGCTCCTAGTGCAGTAGGATGGTGAGGATCAGCCTTGTAGGGTGAATAAGGTCATGGGTATCAAACCTTGATGATAGTGCAGGTACAGCCAACTGTGAGAGCATGACAGCAGTTCAGATTTAGTCCAGTACTGGATAACCATCGGGTTTAAAACTAAAGGAGCCCTCTAACATGACTGCGAGGTGGAGCCACTGTGACAGGCAGGTACAGCACGTGACTTATGAAACAAAATCTAAGAGTCCAGCACCCTGAGCTTCTGTTTTTATGGCATCATGCTGTTTTCTTGTTATTCCAAGTCTTTCCGTAGAGTCCACAAACCTCAAATCATTGTTAGAAATGAAAAAACCTTCTTTAGCTGGACGTCTCCTCGCCTTTGTCCTCCGGTCCCTGTCCCCTCGCACTCATTTTGATCTCCCACGTGGAGGTGGCTCCTCTATCCTAAAAACACAAGACAATCCCATCAGTGTTGCCTGAAACAGGAAATGCACTGAGCTAACCTTCTGTTCGTCGTACCTTTATCAGCACACCCAGGGGTGCCAGGTCATCTCTGAGGGCATCGCAGGCTTTAAGCAGAGGGATTCTGTCGGGGTACAGTCCAGGTCTGCTTGGGGATCCTGTGGATGAACCGTCCTGTCGAGCAAGCGCAAATTCTCGAACTTTGCTCCTGAACTGAGTCAGCTGTTCCACAACAGGCTGCAGACTGCCACGGCTGCTCAGCACGTCAGCCTCCTTCAGAGGGCAGGAGACACACGGGAGACCTCTTCAATCAAGGATTATTATTCACTGACAGAGACGCCTCACTCTCATGCTGCCCGCTGAAGGGACATCACAGAAAAAGTGCTGACCTTGGTGTGCAGGTCGATGCCAAACACGTCCAAGACATCCCTGAGGTAGGTGACCATCGCTCCAAACACGGCAGGGCTGCGGGCCGCTCCAGCAGGCTGAACAGAAACAGGCTCATGTCTGAATGTGCAATACACTTGGGACAAGTATCGTTCCTGCTCAGCGAGCACAATGTTGTCATAGTTTAGAAAATAGCTCCTGTTACTGATCTCTAGTTGAACTAGTGCAGGGGTGTCCAACTCCAGGCCTCGAGGGCCGGTGTCCTGCAGGTTTTAGATCTCACCCTGGGTCAACACACCTGAATCAGATGATTAGTTCATTCCCAGGCCTCTGGAGAACTTCAAGACATGTCGAGGAGGTCATTTAACCATTTAAATCAGCTGTGTTGGATCAAGGACATCTAAAACCTGCAGGACCCCGGCTCTTGAGGCCTGGAGTTCCCCACCCCTGACCCGACGTCTGCTGACAGGAGTTCAGATCTCACAACAGTGGGACTGGCCAGCTGTTGTAACAGAGATGGAACTGAAGCTTGTCTAGTCTGACCACTCAAAGCTCTTCAGACCCACGTGTAACCCTACATTCATACAGTACTTTACACACTTGGAGCACTCTACCTTCCATCCATGACCCATTAACCCAACATATGACAGCATGATCCCAGAGCGCTAATATCCCCAGACCTGGTGGAGACCCAGCTGCTAACCGGGACTTTCCACTAACATCACTGACACAATGACATCAAACCAGTCAGACACAGTGAGTTACCGTAGAAACAGGCTGAAGTTGGCAGTTTCCGTGATAAACCAGATTCATCAGAGCACTAATGGCTCTTGGTGTATCAAAGTCATCTGCTAGAGTGTTCATCACAGTGGATTTAGTCTCAGCCAGCCTGAAGAAGTACAAAAAACACAGGAAAACCGTTTATAAACAGCTGAAACTCTCAGGCATCAGCTGAATGTAGCGGGTAAACGTCTCAAAATGCCTGACTGCTGCCGGCACTAGCATCTCTCCTGTCCTCACTGCTTCAGCTAATTACAGCTGACTGAAATGATGGTCACGTGTGCGAGGTACAGTAGAGACAGAAATATGAAGAGGACACTCGGTCATGGGCTGAGGAGAAAGCGGGCACCTGCTCCAGAGCAAATCCTCCTGCACGTGTGAACACTGCAGCTGACCCTTCATGTAGGCCTGAGCATCGTGGCAGAAGGTGGAGATGGTGTCCAGAGTGCTGCGAGCTTCCAGCATGCTGCTGTCACTGTAGTCGATAGCTGTGGAGACATTACAGGAAATCAGAGTGCAGTTTAATATCGCAGCTATGCGACTCGAATTCCAACAACGAATGTATTCATGTATCAAACTGGGAAAACCAAGACCTAATCATTTGTCTCACCTGATCTGTATTTGCTCAAAAGACAAAACATCCGGAATTCATTGGCAGAATAAGACTGCAGAAAATCCTGACGAGGACGAAGACGTGATCATTTTCACCCACTCCACACAGCATAGCGCATTCCAGTATTAATGCAACAACATAAGACTAGCATAAATCAAGAGGACTGTACCTTGATGCTGATGTAGTTCTTTAAAGATTTAGACATTTTCTCTGGACTTCCCTTTAGGTGTAGGTGCCCTAAAAACAGCAACAACACGCTTAACAGAGCATGACACAGAGCTGCTCCCAAACTCGGCTCTGCAACACGAATGACTTCCAAACTAAACTCAGTTTCAGACAACGTCTGCTTTATGTCCAAGCATCAGGAACAAATCTCATCAGCACAGAGAAAGTGCACGAGGCAGGACCACGTCTGGCTTTTACCCGAGTGCAGGAAGTAGTTTGCCCATTGTCCACACTGGTGATACGCCTCACTCTGAGCGATCTCATTCTCGTGGTGAGGAAAAGCCAGGTCAATCCCTCCAGAGTGGATATCCAACTGTCTCCCAAACATGGAGCTGAAAGCACGCACACAATCAGGAAACTCATCAGTGCGTCAGCGCTCAGTCTGATAAACTATGGCAAATCAAATCCTGCATTCCATCTTTTTGACTGACTAAAGAAACAAACAACACTCCTGGACTAAAAGGAAGTCAGCGTTGCTAACAGTTTATTAAACATGCATTGAATTTGTTGCCACTGGGGTCTATTTTTTCACAGTATAACCTTTCATTTCACTGTTTTGCAGGTGATTGCAGATTTGCCTTTTAAAGCAGGGGCAGACTCATTTCAGCTGTTAGTACATTTCCTCGTGGACAGCAGAGATCCTTACATTTTTAAGGATTTAAATTTGCTGTGGGTCCTTTATCCTCTCATTGTAAGACAAGTGTTAAAAACCTTGTTGTGCACCTTATTTTCTCCTTTAAAGTGTGTAGGCAGGTGAGCACACAAGTTCAGTCTGACTTTTTCCATCTGAGACAGCTGGCCAAGGTAAAGCCAAACCTTCCAGCTAATGTCTTTGAACACATGAAAAACATGTTCAATACCTGCAGACTGCACTACTGCAGTTCTCTGTACTTTGGTTTGGACCAGGCCTCTCTTTACTGCAGCTGCTCGTCTGCTGACTGGTACGAAACGGAAGGAGCACATGTCCCCGGTGTTGGCCACTCTACACTGGCTTCCAATTTAAGAATTGTAATCAACCCACAATAAGAAAACGTGTCTACAAACTGAGGAAATGCAGAAATCACAGGCTGTTCAGCGGTCCACTTCAACAAAGATGCCACAGAGGAAAAAAATCACCGCAGTAAAAATCACCTCATTTAATCAGGTCAGTTTGTAACTGGGATTTGGGCAAAGATAAGAATTCCCAAGCATTAATGTGATTTATGACTAAATAAAACAAACCTAGCAATGGTAGAACATTCAATATGCCAGCCCGGTCTTCCTCTGCCCCACGGGGACTCCCAGTACGGTTCTTGAGGTTTAGATGGTTTCCACAGAGCAAAGTCCCTCGGGTCCCGTTTGTTTGAGGAGCCTGCAGAGCCGTAGAGTTTGCGGTCAGTAAACTCGGGCGTCTCACTAACATCGATATGGAAACAGAAATAATAAGAAAGGATTTTTCCGTGTCATTAACTCACACACAAACACTCACCGGGCTCTCCCTGAGGATCCACAGCTCCCACAAACCTGCCGTACCTGCCACCAATGGACTGAATGTCAAAATACACATCGCCTGCAACCGAAGCAGTGCACAAATGACACCTCCAGCATTTCAGAAGACCAAAAAGAAACACAAAAACAAAACAAGCACAAGCTCCTCATTATTTACCTTCTTTTGTGGCATAAGCGTGTCCATTTTTGATGATCTTCTCAATAAAGGCAACGATATGATGCACATTCTCTGTGACCCTTAAATACACTGCAGGAGGAACCACCTCAACACAACAACATGAAGACGTGTTTATAAATGAACACAAACAGCAACCACAGTGTGGTTTTACAAACCCTGAAACTCACAGGGTGGAGTGCTTCATGAAATAAAGCTATCCTGTTATCCTGTGCATGTTATAACGCATGGTGATCTGCTGCACCATGCGTGTCTAAGCTCACACCTTCAGTGACAGCATGTCCCTCTTGAACTCGTCCTCGTACACTGCGCTGATGGCGGCGGGGGAAACATTTTCCTGTTGGACCACATGAAACACATGACGTCAGCAGGTGAGAACAGAGTAGCAGCCAGAACGAGCATGGCGGCTTTACCTCCCAGCTTCTTCTGATGATTTTGTCATCGATGTCAGTGATGACCATGGCATGGATCACGGTGATTCCAAACAGTCTGCTGAGGATCCTCTGCAGGATGTCAAACCTCACATATGAGCTGTGACGGAACAAACCCACACAGCTCACACACACACCGTTTAGCCTACACGCCATAGCCACACCTACTGTTGCCATAGTTACCTTGCATGACCCAGGTGAGCGTGATCGTACACGGTGGGTCCACAGCTATACCTGAGATGTAACACATAAGTGGGTTATTAGGCCGCCGTGTGCCGGCATGAGGAGCACAGTGATCGGAGTCCGTACCAGGTCGCGACCCCCTCTCTTGTCAGGATCAGGGGCTCCTTCTGTTTGCTCAGGCTGTTAAAAGTCTTCAAGCCCGTATCAAAGCCGCTAGGTCTCACCCACTCCCTCCCGGACACACTGCAGCTGGGTCCGTGGGACTTGGATCGGACCGTGACTACCGGTGAAAGTCCGGGGACCGGTGCCCTCCACAGCAGCGAGCTCACCTGTTTCCACATAGCGCGAGCCGCCGTGGTCTGAAGGCGCAGTCTGCGGTGTCACCGCACCGGAGCTCACGCGCAGCTCACCGCACCGGTTCCGACGCTAAAACAAACCGATCTAAACACGGCTGTTTCGCTCTTCACGCACGTTTAAGCCACTCTCACACTTCTCGCGAGAGTTGTATAGCGGAAGTTTATAGGATAGGCAAATCATGTGACTTGATGTCGCTGGCAGTGTGAACAGCTATGCCAAAATAGTCGGAGCGCTGACAGGAAGGTTCAGATCCCACAGGATTCCTCCGATATGCAGAACGTGATCAACACGGTGAAGGGCACGGCCCTCGGGGTGGCTGAGTTATTCACCCCGGTATTAAAGGTAAGCGCGGCAGCTAGCTGCTGGTAGCTGTAGCCGTTCGGACATCAGGGCTTCATTTGTGTGCTCTCGGTGTGAAATGTTTGACACACAGCTGCTTCACCGGAAGTGGAGCGGAGCACTAACAGCTTTCGCTTTGTTGTTTATGACAGGAATCGAGATTCAAAGAGACGGGAGTCCTCACACCGGAGGAGGTGAGAACCGCCACAGCCCCGCATACACTGTTCCTCACGCGGCTCTGCTCAGGGCCTCACCTGTCCGCTCCTCTGTCTGTCTTTCAGTTTGTAGCAGCTGGAGACCACCTGGTTCATCACTGCCCCACATGGAAATGGTGAGAGGCTTTATTTATGTCAACACGATTAGTCCGTATCATTACAAAAAGAAACACATGAAAGACGAAACTATCGCAAAATATACAGACGCTTGATCCAGTGTTTCTAAAAGCTTGTGTCACCATGTGTTACAGCAGTCAAAGCTCTTACTGCTCAGTTTCTCCACTCATTCAAACGGCACATACATTTATACATATAGTTCCTCAGAAGGCCTGAAAAGTTGGGACATTACATGTGACAAACATTTGACTTGCAGATGGAAAATGTAAAAAACGCCACCTGCACTTTCTTCATTCTGGCTTTACTGTAGTAACACCACAAATGAGCCGTGTATATATAAAGAGCTTGAAACGGGGCCACTTTAACATCATCTGTGCACATGCTTACATGTACAACTTACAGCACTGTTGCTTCACATCATCATCACCACAAAGGGTTAAAGTAAATATCATACTGGGCACCATAACTAACACAAACTCCAAGTAACTGCTGCAAACCAGCACTGTAGGGGGACAAAATGACCAAACCATCAGCGTACATTAAAGGGTACCATCATCTAACTTGAGGGAAAGATCATACAAAGAACACGTATGTGTGATATCCTTACATGCGCGGGTTCGATTGTTAGCGCTCTTGGAAACTGTGTGGAACACAGATCCCATGTAGTCCATCGACCAGTTTTCAAATAGCGCAGGGTCAGCAGTCTTTATCAATCTGTCCGAGTTTTCTATGCACAGAGCTGTGGAGCTGTGAGATTGCACGACACAGTGCAACATCACCCCCACCCTCCACTAAGACAATGAAACCCAAGTGCTGCTCTGATGGGAGGCACTGTCATAACCTTGTTTATGGTTCAGCAGTTACTATGGCTGTGCAGTTTGGCTCCAGTCCTCGTCTTCAGTAATAATGACAGACGTTTCTGCCCCTTTGCTTTAGTCACAAAGTGTTGCAACAAAGCTGAGTCGGGATCATCTGTGGACTTACTCCTGAGCTGATGAAATTTTGTTAAGCCTCTCTTTGTCTTCATTAGCCACCAGCTGACAGGTTCAAACCCAGAGCTTCTTGATGGGAGGCAACAGTGTTACCGCTGCACCACTGTGTCGCCCAGCATTCTCCGTCCTACTGCAGTGTGGGTGAGGTCTTTCTCATGGACAGTTATGGGTGATGATTAATGCTGCCTGTGCTGACAGCTTACACAGGAACGTTTGTGTGTAAAATGAGGATGCGGCCTCTCAGCTCTGAGCTTGTATGAGTGTTGAATGTGTCCGACATGGAGCGCGTTTCTCTTTTTTACTTCTTGGATTTCACAGCATAATGGAATACGCTGGTGTGATGCAACACCGAGAAACCAAGCTTGCACCATTATGGCACATTATCACATACTGAAACCTGCTGCCAAAGAACAAAGTTAGTTTTTTATGTTTTGCATGTCGTATGCAGGACAAATATAAAAGCTGGATGTAGTTACTGTGACCTCACATGTTGGTTTCTGGAGGCTTGATTTGAAGCCATGAAGTGGATGTTTCCACATTTGCTATACCATTTAACTGTACGCTCATTGATGATGACTTGTGATGGACAGCTTGTTAGTTAATGCGAGTTCATACCACAGATAATCTTCCGTTGTGAAATGCAGCATCACCACAACTTAGACCCAAAACAAGACCCAAACTCAAAAGTCAGGACACAAAGCCATTTCACACAAGAGCCAAAGCCACAGCTGTCCACATCTAGTGCTCTTTAGACTGAAGGACCTCATTAGACTTCATTTTTCCAAGCCAGAAGCCCAGTCCATGTTTTTTACTGTCTAAAAGAAAGATGAAAACAACTGTAATAAACTGGTTTGTAAAACCAGGATGGAGGTCTCAGGACCTGACCCGGTGTAAAACGGCAGTAAACTATCTGACTTTGATCTCCCATCAGGGCCACTGGAGAAGAAGCAAAGGTGAAGCCATATTTACCACAGGATAAACAGTTTCTCCTGACACGCAATGGTAAGAGGCAGACCTCAGGAATTTCAGTCAGCAAGTCTGACTCATTGCTCCATTCTTAAAAACTGCTTCAGTGTTTAAGTGACACAACTCGGACTGAACCAAAAGTGCCTTAAAGTTCAGGACAGGACTGAAGTTTTTAAAGATGATATTGTGAACAAAACAAATAATTTTGTGTATGTTTCAAAGTGTCTTTGCTGAGGGTTAGGGTCAGAGTGTCTGTCCTGAGTCTGTCTGTGTGTGTGTCTGTGTGTGTGTCTGTGTGTGTGTCTGTGTGCGTGCGTGTGTGTGCAGTGCCCTGTTACAAGCGCTGTAAGCAGATGGAGTATTCAGATGAGCTGGAAGCCATCATCGAGGAGGACGATGGAGATGGGGGCTGGGTGGACACCTACCACAACACAGGTTGAATACTGGTGATACCCACACACAGCTAACTGTACATCATGGTTCACCTTCTCACTGTCACATACCGGAGTGGGTTACATGCTTCACATAACATCCCAGATCACGCAGTGATAAATCTCATTCTGATGACATGACCGTGATATCAGATGTGTACCGAGTATTTCCTGATGACTGTTAGTAGGTGTGCAGGCATATGGTGTCAATAAAGATCACCTGATGTGTCTTTGCAGGTGTGTTAGGAGTCACAGATGCTGTACAGGAAATCTCACTGGACAACAATAAGGTTTGATTTCTAATTAATATAAATCTTAAATCATCCACTGTTCTAATAATGTTTGATCCCTCGGCTGAATGACCGAGGGCTTACGTGATGGCAGGATGTTTCCTCCCAGATTACTGCTCAGATTTGAATGAAACGGTTCATTTGCTCAGTTTCGCTTCTTGTGATTGGTGGACCATCATAAAAGCCTCGATGCCATCGATTGCATCTACAGTGTCTGATTGTGCAGTCTTTTGATGTTTAGAGTGCAGTTACATATCTGTGCTTTTAATCTGAATTCTTCTAGGATAAGAATATGAATGCCACGTCTGCAGCATGCTGTGATGATGAGGATGATGAAGATGGAGAAGCGGCAGATATGGAAGGTATGCACACGACGTCATCATTTTCTTTCTGTGGTTTGGGATGTACCCCCAGATCGGCCCTCATACTCTGCTGTCTTTTCAGAATATGAAGAAAGCGGCCTGTTGGAAACAGACGAGGTACGCTCACAGCGTTGTCTGACCTCAGTGACCATCCGCCCGACTGCTGCCTGACTCGTGTTTTCTGTCTCTAGGCAACCCTGGACACCAGCAAAATAGCAGAAACCAAAACCAAAGCAGAACCTGGGAGCGAAGATGCCATTCTTCAGACAAGAACATATGACCTGTACATCACATATGATAAATACTACCAGACCCCTCGACTCTGGCTCTTTGGATATGATGAAGTATGAACTTGGACTTTATTCTTTGTGTAGCGGGAAAACTGTGAGATAGAGATGATAAGCAGTCGTATGACTTTGTAGCAGTCAAAAAACTCACTTTAGGAACTGAGGAAGAGAGTGAAGTTAACATTGTTGGGCTCACAGCTGCAGTCTGCTGCTTCTTGTTAGCGTTGAGAAGAAAATGAGACCAGCTCGTCACAGTGTTGCTTTGTCTCCCAGGATAGGCAGCCGCTCACTGTAGAGCAGATGTACGAGGACATCAGCCAGGACCACGTGAAGAAGACGGTCACCATCGAGAACCACCCCCACCTTCCTCCACCTGCCATGTGCTCGGTTCACCCCTGCAGGTGAGAGTTTTGTTTGTCACATTGAAAGATGGAGGAAATCCACCACATAGCTGCACGTGTGATGGTCAGGGTGGATCTTCTTTGTGTCGAGGCTTATTGTGCTGAATGAATGAATCTGGAAAAGATGGATCACCTCCCTGATGATACTGTGTGATGGGTTCAAGTCATCCAAAATGAGATTTGCGCTGTAGACTTTGTGTGTTTCACTGCGCTCTATGAAGCCAAATGTTGTTACCCTCGAAACTGCTGATCCAGCCCAAAACCTTTGTTTCAGATGTTCAACTCAATTCTCAATGTTCAAAATGTGTTATATTGTAAGGCAGAGACCCTGCAATAGTACTGAATGATCGCGTGACCATTAATAGCGAGTTGTATTTTTCTGCGTCTCCGCTGAGATAAAGGAGCCCGTGGTCATGTTTGTTTAAGGATGTCTGTGTCACAAACATTTTGACAAGAACCTTTAACCTTTGAACTCATGTGACCTTTGCTTTCAGGCATGCTGAAGTGATGAAAAAGATCATTGAGACTGTGGCGGAAGGAGGAGGAGAGCTGGGAGTGCATATGTATCCTTGGATGGCCGTGACGTGTCACCACAGTGACGCAATGAAAGAAAAGTGGCTCCGTTAAGAAGCGTAACTTTTGTTCTTTAAATTTGTGCATTTTGTGTATTTTCGGCTATCTGGAAAAGGAAGTAGTTATCAAAGGAAGGTGTCAGAGCTGTTGGAGGTGTGGGCGCTACAGCAGCACACAGCTCTCCGGTCAGCAGCAGAACCAAAGGGCACACAGAGCACTCTGGAGAGCCTGTATCGCTCTGCTGGCTTCTAATAGCTCAGCATCTCTCCAGATCAGCCAAGAAGCTGCCTGAGGAGGTGCCAGGCTTACCGGGATAAGCAGCAGAGATGGATGTTTTTACCTAGAGACCTCTGTACACCAACAGTCCATAAATGTATCAGCACTTAGATATTTTATAGGAGCCAGCTGCAGCCAGAATGTGAGGCAGGAAGAGCAGCACTCGGTGGCTGGACTGCAGCGAGTGTTCGTGGTCAGGCAGGTGGTCACTCTACTCCACCTCTGTGTTTCCTTAACTGATGCTTTCAGGTATCTTCTGATTTTCCTCAAGTTTGTGCAGGCTGTCATTCCCACGATAGAATACGACTACACGAGACATTTTACCATGTAGGTGCCTCTGCTGCAACACGACGTGCACACGGGAAATACCAGAGATGGTCTCCGCTCCGCTCCGCTCTGCTCTCAATACAACTGGTCTGCTGAATGTTTGTGTTACTCTAAGATGCTTTGTGTGGAAGTGTCAAGGAATATGAAACGCTGTCTTTTAAAAGAACGGGCTGACGTATTAGGACACGTGCTTGTTTTCTGCTGAGCCCAGAGAAACTACATCACCATCAGTTTGATCTGTGTGTATGCAGCACAGAGGTAGGGTGCTATCTTACATAGGCACACCTATCCCGGTCTGTTGCATAAATTCAGATACATTGTTTATTTTTCAGGCTAAAGGTGTGTAGTTCTGTCTCTGTGATAAGCTAGGCTAAACACATCAGAGATGAGAATCCGTATCAGACTAGTCGTTTAACCCTCGGTAACCAAGGTCCAATCACCCAAGAGTTGGACTGCACCCTTAATGTTGGTTAGTGTAATTAGGAGTGTGTAAACAGAAGCTAAGCAATGTGGTGGTGTAAGGAAGGATTGATGTGTGCTGCTTTAGTTCCCAGTCTGACAGTCATTCATGTGTTCGTGTAATATCAGGTTTGCTGCTGCTCCTTCCACAGCGCTGCGGTACTTAGAGAAACAAAACTATTCCTCCACTTCTGTCATCGAGGCGATCCTACAGTTTGTTAGGAACTTCAAACTGTCACATTCAAGCTTGAAATCACTTTTTCTCGGTGTGAGTTTGAGGAGGACAGAGAAGTGGTTTGTGGTAGCCGATTCCATCTTCAGATGCAGCTTCCATCAGTCCAGTATTCACTCTGCTCTGCTGTCTAGCTCGGTCTCCACCAGCCCTGTGGAAAAAACTCAGTGTTTAGCAGCTTCGTGCTTGCATCCATTCGTGCTCATGTCTGCCCACATCTGTCTCAGCTCAGTGGGTGCTGAGAAACAGGAAAACTGAAGCAGGAGCCCAACAATTTCTGGATGGCTACAAATAATAAAGCAGCATTATCTCGATCGGGCCGACACTGACGGCGGCGTTAAGAGAAGCTCGTAGAGCACGGATGTTTCCTGTCAGCTGTTCTCGCTTCCACCCTAATGCTGTCTGCGGGAATCGAGGCTGAACCTCAGTTTGTCTTCATGGTGAATGTGCTGATCCCGTGTTTCTGGTGCTTGGCTTCCATGCTTCTCTGTCTTACTTTGGTTGCGAGCAGGTTTCTAATTGATGCTTCAGAGAATTTGTTTTCAGATGTAACTCTACATGTGTAATGTATTACTGACCTTTGAAGAAGTTCCCAGAGGTTTGCTGTGACCTCTGCAGAACAACCTCACTGATGCAGTTTAACTACAAGTCCATGTTTCCTAAAACCTGTAATGTTTGGCTCATTACACTGACAGTACTCATCCATACAAAGCATCTGCTTCAGTAATCCACAGTTTGCTTTCCTCGTGTGTTGTTGATCAAATATTCTCTTTGTATCTGTGCCTGTTGGTCCAGTCTTCTAATTTAAATTGCTTGGTGGTGAGGCTTCACCGTTTCAGAAAGATGTACATTTATCAATAAAGAGTTTCCCAAATACTGCAAGCAGAATGCTGTTTATGGATGTATTTATTGGTGCTGTGGAGGGGCGGTGGGGGTCTTGAAATAAAACATCTCAAACCTAAAAATGTTCCTTCATGATATACATTATGCTGCAGGTGGCAAGGTTACAGGTGAAGGAAAAGCCAGCATAAAGTGTCCTGGTCACAGTTCTTAGGCCTGACAGCTCATGGCGTTCCATCCCTACAGCTTGTACGTTTGCTCTCTCCATGACCTCACCATGCTTAGTTAGAATGTTACATGAAATCAATAAAACAAGGATTTTAAATAGAGAAATGTCAGACCTCTGGAAAGTATAATCATACATATGTACTCAGTTCTTGGTTTTGGCCCCTTACTGCCTCAGTGCGGCGTGGCATGGATGCTATCAGCCTGTGGCACTGCTGAGGTGTTGTGGAAGACCAGGATGCCTCAATAACGGTTCAGCATTTCTGCATTGTTTGGTCTCCGTCTGGAGGGTGCCAATGATGGTTTTCTGCAGAACTGTCATGTCAGCAGTCTTCCCCATGATTGTGATTCCTACTGAGCCAGACTGACAGACCATTTAAAGGTTCAGCAACTTGCAGGTGTTATGGATTAACTGGCTGAATAAAGAATGACACTTTAAGCCTACAATATTGAACCTTTTTACCATATTCTAATTTTCTGAGCTTTTGAATTTGGGGTTTTCATAAGCTGTAAGCCATAATCATCAAAATGATAACAAATAAAGGCTCAAATATTGTTCCGTTCCACACTCCAGTCCAGAAGGTGGCGGTAATGTACCTGAAATTGTTTGCCACCGCCAGAAAAAGACAGTAGAAGATGAACAAGAAGCAGTAGGACCGGTGTAGGTCATGTTGCTTCAGACATGTCGGTGTTTTTCCCCACTGTGCTGCTCTGTGTCTACGGCTTCTTTACCAGCCTGCGGCCGTGCGAGCCCTTCCTCACCCCCTACCTGATGGGACCAGACAAGAACCTGACGGAGACTCAGGTGAGCTAGCTCGGTGCTGCTGTTAGCAGTCACATCTTAGTTGTGTCGTCACACACTGTAACATCAGCGTGCGTTTACACTATGTTAATGTTCAAGTAAGTAGTGTAAGTAAGCTGTGGACAGGCGGTGCTGGGTTGGCCCGGGCACGCGCAGAGGACCCCCAAAACCTCCTCACATAGCAACCCGCATGGCATGGGGGTCAGGACATGTGATGTAACATGCTTTTAATCAGCCAGCTCAGCCTGCTTGTTTGTCTCTTTCCGAAGGATGGAGTCATGTAGCTGCTTCATCCCGCTGTTAGACACACTGTGACTCCATCGCCTTGAGAGGTCAAATATCAGTATCACATCCAATCACCTGGAGAGCAGAACAAAGACTACTGGCTCCTGCTAAAGTCCGAGATGGTGGAGCTGGAGTCAGCCCAGCAGGAGAGAGCCTGGGCTGGTTGCTGGCAGCAACTGGACCTTTAAATAATAACAAAGTACTTACTTTTAGCATTGTTTTGAAGGTTTTTTGGGTCCTGGGAGACTGATTCTGAAAGTTTACCGTGTCCTGGTGTCAGATTAAAGTGAAAATACTTGGTTTTATTGCATGTACATGTGGTTTATGTTTCGCAGTTTGGTTTTTGTAAGAACTGTTGCATTTGCACTATGACAGGTATTACAAAATACCTGTCGTATGGTGCTGTCGCAGGGATGTTGCATGGTGCGGCAGTGTACAGTGTCAGGCAGTAAAGACTGAAAACAGCGATCTCAGTGTTGGAGCAGTAATCTCAGAAACTCTCGCTGTAGACGGAGTAATCTCCCTGAAAAATGACCAGAATTTCTGGCTAATCCTTAAATAATTACTTGTACACTGCTGAGGCTCTCAGCAGGCCTTCAGAAAAGTAAACCTTGAATCTGCTTGGATGTGCCCACTGTTACGTTGTCCAAAGGCTGGGACGACTGTGTCGTTCCCCGGGCCTGGCTTAGCTATTTAAATAAAGCCGATTAATGAGCAGACTTTTTTGTTTCTGTAAGGTAAATTTACCTCTCTGTAATTCCTCTACTAAAACGTTAACATTAAGTTTAATGTTCACAAAACAGAGCCACACGTCCGTATGGTGCTGAGCAGGATAGCTGCACAGTATTCATCCTGAGATCAGCATGTTCTGCTCTGGATCAGCAAGATCACTGACAGGTTTCAAATGCACAGCATCCTAGTCATTTATTGATACAAAGGAAATTGAAAGGAGCTCTAATCCATGTGGTGACTGTTTCCATCTGCAGGTTGTCAATGAAATCTTTCCAGTATGGACGTATTCCTATCTGTTCCTGCTGTTCCCCATCTTCCTGGCCACTGACTTCCTCTGTTATAAGCCGGTGTTGATGCTCCAGGCCAGCAGCTTAGTGGTCACCTATGTCATGCTGTGGAGGGCACAGGGCATGCTGGCCATGCAGCTTCTGGAGTTTTTCTTCGGTCTGGCCACAGCTTCAGAGGTGGCCTACTATTCCTACATCTACAGCGTGGTGGAGCCGGAGCACTACCAGAGAGTGACTGCTTACTGCCGCAGCGTGACTTTGTTCGGATCAGCGGCTGGATCTTTGACCGGTCAGGTGCTGGTATCTGTGGCCGAAGTTGACACGGTCTACCTCGTCATCATTACGCTGGCGTCAGCCTCCGTGTCTTTTCTGGTGCCCTGCTTTCTCCCCATGCCCAAGAGGAGCTTGTTCTTCCACAGGCATGAAGGGGCAGAGGAGGCTAGGCTCCGCAGCAGCAGCAGCAGCAGCAGCAGAACCGCCACCAGGATGGAGAAGGCGGAGGATTCGGAGAGCAGGGTGCCGCTGAACAGGCCGGACATCTCCAGGGTGAGTGAAGCTGCATTATCTGGCCACGGCTGTGATGAGAGATTCTGAGTTTGTATGATTGTGTGAAGAGGTCACACATCTGCATTTGTCTGTGCAGGCATCCAGGTCCTCTGAAGCAGGAAGTGGTAGCAGGGGGCTCGTGGCGGTCCTGCGGATGCTGTTTGATGACTTTGTGCAGTGCTACAGGTGTCGCACCCTGCTGGCCTGGTCACTGTGGTGGGCTCTGGCCACCTGTGGCTACTTCCAGATCATCAACTATTCTCAGCCGCTGTGGGAGCACATTCGTCCATCCGAGAAAAACGTCATCTACAACGGCTATGTAGAGACCCTGTCCACGCTACTCGGTGAGGCTGCTCTGGTTGCCGCTGTTCCTCATTGAAATATATTTGAACGATGATATTAAAGTGGAGGTTGCATTTGTTACCTTCAGTATGTGGACGGTAGAGCAGGGCGATATGACCAAAAATATTTATCACGATATACATTTGAAAATTTGCGATAACGATATAACTGACGATATAACTGACACTAGACAAAATACTTTACAACTCCACAACTTTATTAGTGCAAAAAAACCCCATCAATGTATTTTCACTTAAACAAGCAGCTGTTTTTTATGTGCATTAAAGTTATATAAAAATGTAACAGTGCAAATTCCTCGCTGACAGTTTAACCAAAAGGCATTTCCAGTGTAAACTGGCCGACATATCCTCAGCATAACCATGTATAATGTCCACAAAACTTAAAAAGAGGTTATACACACACAGTACGGTGATATTATGTTGAAGCACAGCACGTATCACTCCATGAGGCTCCTGCCTCACGATAGCCGTAATGCTCGATGATCCATCAAGCGGTGCGGCTTCGTAGCTTAGCAAAGTTGTACTAAAACATTTGACAGATTTTCGTGTACCACATAAAATCGTTTCGAGGTCAGTAAACACAACCAGAATTCACACATAAGGCACACGGGATTATAAGGGGCACTGTCGATTTTCAGAAAAATCAAAGGATTGATTTTAAGAGTGCCGTATTTTCCAAACAACACGGTAATAACGACGGCCCGCTAGCATGCTCTACCAAAAATAGTGCTTTGTTGTGTATCTGACGGACGAAAGCTAAACCAGTTCCACACCACTGAAGTTGCAGCATTTTTACAAACCAGTTCTGGTTCATCTGTTTCATTCAACGATCCACTTTCGCTCTTCTCATTCTGCGTCGCCGCCATGTGCGTATGTAAACATAGGCACTGCGCATGCGCGTTTTACCCATATTCTATCGCGATATTTCATTTTCCTATCGTTGCCCAAAATTACACCGGTATTACCGTGAACGGTATGATATAGCCCAGCCCTAGTGGACGGTCACAGCAGACTGTGTGAGGCTGTAACGTGAGCACCCTCCCCCAGTGTGACTGTGATGTTTGACAGCAGCTCTGTGTTCCTCTCGTCCACAGGGGCTCTGGCAGCGCTGCTGGTGGGCTGCCTGCCTGTGACCTGGGCTCTGTGGGGGGAGTTGGCTCTGTGTGTGCTCTCCTTGCTCATGGCTGTGTGTGTGTTTGTCATGAACACGGAAGACATCTGGCTGTCATACAGCTTCTACGTTCTCTTTAGAACCACTTACATGCTGCTCATCACTGTGGCCACGTGAGTACCGAATCACCAGCCACATACGATATCCCGTATCGACGTGCAGTGCACGCGCGACGATGATCCAAAAGTCAAACCAGACACCAGACAGCAGCACTTCCATGGCTCATTTCAGGCACCTAGAAATGCAAACATTAGTCTTATTCCATGAATCAGTTCTGGCACAGCTTACTGGAAATTTAAAAGCAGTGTTTTTAATCCATGTGAGGGATTAACAGGACATGGGAAGATATTGAGTTTGGTTTTGTTTTTTGAAATAAGGAGCACATTGAGCTGAAAGTGTGGGAACACTGCTGAACTGTAGAAGTGCACGTGTGAAAACACGAGGAGATTGTGTTCTCCATCTGTGTTCCTGTTACTGCTCACACGCTGTGACTGGTTATCTGTTCACGTTCACCTGTGTTACGTTCAAACATCTGTCTCCCTCAGGTATCAGGTTGCGGCCAGCCTGAACATGCAGCGGTATGCGTTGGTGTTTGGAGTAAACACTTTTGTGGCTCTGCTGCTGCAGTCTCTGCTCACACTGGTGGTGGTGGACTCCTCTGTCCTGGGCCTTAAAGTCTTCACTCAGGTGAGGAAATATAACAAATGTAGAACTCGTGTTGTGCTTATTTAGCTTCCACAATGTAGATGTGATAGTTTCTTTGTTTCCTTCCTTAGTTCCTCATCTACGGTGCCTACTTTGCTGTCATTTCTGTGATCTTCCTCTTTGCTGGGCTTTATAAACTGGCCTCCAGGCGGCACTCGGAGCAGAAGGCTCTGCCCGGCAGACGAGCGCAATCTGAGACGGACTCTCCACCGATCGGTGGTACAGACTCCAGGACATAGCACAGCGATTAGAGTCTCACACGCGGGGGTGTGGATCCACAGGCTGAGCTCAGGAATGTCCACTCACTTTCTTTATGTGCCAGAGTAGACTGTAAGTAGAAGGTAGATGTCAGACTGCCTGCACTCACCTCGCACAATGACTTTTTAGTGAAGAGCTCTGACAAGCAGACACACAGCTGATGAGGTGTGAAATATCTAAACGTGCATATCGAAATAGTGTACCTGTGAGATATGTTCTTCTTTGGTGGGTTGACCATCAAAGAAGTCAGCCATGTTAGCCAGTCTGGCTTTAATAGACCATCTTTGCTGATGTTTGTTTGTTCCTATAAATGTACAATACGCACACAGGCTGCTCCTTAGACTTGATATAAACTTGATAAAACTGCTGAAAAATCAGTAGCAATGGTACGTTATTAGCACTTCTACCTCTGTGCTGCAGAGCAAGTATTAGATGTGTTTGTGTTTCTTCTGGTAACTGCATGCGTCACTGGCATGTCCACACAGTGCAACTAAACTATCATCAGAATCAATGAACATGTTCACCTGCATACTAAGATCTGAGGGATGTTAGGAAGCCTGTGAAAAGGTCAGAAACGGCTGAACGAGACATGTCAAAGACAAGTCCCACAAGACTAGTGTCTCCCTGTCTGTGGCTCTGAGGTCTGCGCTGGATTGGTTGGCACAAATATCTAAAAAATCAAATTTGAGAATTTTTATAATGCATCCATCTCCGTGTGTGTGTGTGTGTGTGTGTGTGTGTCTGTTTAGATGTCTTTGTGGGGACCATAAATTGGAAGTTTACTATACTTGTGGGAACCAACAGCCCTTATAGGGACCAAAATCCCCACAAGTTTGAGGATATTTTTCACACTCAAAATGTGGTTTTAGTGTCAGTGTTACAGTTCGGTTATGGTTAGGTATTTAGGAGTTATGACTCAGTTTGTTTTTCCTTAAAACTTAGGCGCACCGTCCTAGGGATCGGCTGCAGCATCCTGACTCCCATCGGTTCTTCTTCCTCCTTCTGTTAACATGCTCCTCTTCTTCTTCGTTGTTTCTTATGAATGACATTCTTATATATTGCTGATATTTTCCATCACCCCCATTTTTTCATATAAGACCTGCTGTGGTCTCTAATCAAAGTATGGTACAACAAACAGTCAAATCTCACCCACTTATATTCTACCTTTATTTTTCTATTTTGTCCTCGAAGGTCAGGTCTCCCAACACCACTCTGGAGGGGATTCAGCCTCCAAAGTTTTATAGTTTTAATTTGACTTTTTCATATCAGTATACAATTTTAAGACCATGCAACTAGTAAATCACCAGAAATTACAACATACAATTAGTATTCATAACCTTATTTGTCAATCCCATGCTGCCATGCAGTTTCCGTGGAGAAAGCCTGTGTTTACTTTCTATCACTTATCCTAACCTTTAACCTTTAATTTTTTTTGGGGGGGGGCATTCAACAAGTCTGTTCAGGGCTCTCTTAGTGTTTATTTTCAGTCTCACATGGAGCACTTGGGGTAATGTTTTTCTCATCCCTGCAGGAGTAGGACCAAAACAATAGGCCTTCAGTCCATTTTGCTTTTGAAGCTTCCTTTATTTTTTGTTTCACACTCTTACTTTGGTTCCATGGGATGTATGGTCAATAATCTCCCCGACATCATCCTGTAGATGTAACCTATACCTGCATTTGAATCAAAAGAAAGATTGAAAACAAACAGACAACCAATCGTAGCTCTTGGAGTATCACAGCAGGTTGTTCACCCCCTCTCCCTTTGGGTCCTGATGGATTCATAATATCACATATTATATTTTCATACTTTACAATGCCTTAGGCAACCAAACAAGAGACAACTACAAAGAACCACACTCAACCCATATATGAGGTCCTCTAAACCGAGGAGCAAAGGATGTCCAGTCCGCATCTCACACAGGTACGTTAAGGCCTAAAGGAACATAAGTATTCAATCTCTCTATCCACCCCCTCTCCATCCTTTTCCACTGACCGACCGACCAACCAGGATTCTCCTGCAATCCCATGATTACCAGTGCCCCCTCTGTATGCTCCTTAAAATGAGTGGCCACTAAAATACATGGTCCATCCGGACAGCACACAGGTGCTGTTGCAGACGCACTTTCAAGCGGGCCCTAGTCTCCCCCACATACATCAACCTACACTTGTTACACACAGAACGTGTTATCAGGCACTGCTATGGAGCGAATCATTTGCAGAAAATAGTACGTGTCCTTTAAGTAACTACAGTGTTTATTTGAGAGAGGCCCCAGTAAATGAGTCCATATACTGGGGAATATTGTACGTTGCGCAACTACAATCGGAGACTATCGGCCTCCCAGGTGGGACCTCAGACTGCACGGGGTGCTTATGAATTTTCGGCAACAAGTAGAATTGACGTGGGCGGGGATCGTTGGACTCTAACAAATAATCGTGCTGTTTCGCAGAGATGTATTTCTTGTTGTGTAATGAATGGACAATCTTCCTGTTTTCCAACTGCACCTCAGATTGGATTGAATTTGGGATGCTTTTGTAATATGTTTTTATTTCCCCAATTGCCTTTGAGCTTCCAACCTGTACTGCTGCTTATCCATAATTACGATTTTAGAGCCCTTATCCGCCAGCCTAATCACGATCTGCTTGTTACCCTTCAGTTCCCTAAGTGCATGTTCTTCCTCCACTGTAAGGCTAACTTCCCTTCCCACTGGTGGCCGAAACGAGTGAAAAACACTAATGTGTCTCTTTAATAATCCTTTGAGCAGGTCACTCAGTGCTTCCCACTCCGGCTCCCAAACCGATGGTAAGACAAGGGGCTCCCTACGAAAGTCATCGTTTTCAGACTAGTCTCATAATATCAAGCGTCTATGATACCAGTGTAAAGGATTAGGGTATGCAGCTAGGGAAAGCATTATGTCAATGGGACGTCCCCACGAGGATAGCAAACTGTGTGTGTGTTCTGACGAGCAGGCTGTGAGATGGAGAAAACTAAATGTTCAGTCCAGAGCAGCTGATTGATTAGTTCACCCTTAGTGGAGCTTGTATATGTAATCGAGCAGAGAGGAGTTCAGCAGAGACTGGAGGTAAACGTTTGAATCCAGCAGATCAGATGTTTCGTTGTCAGTCTGCTTCACATTTAGACTAAACACATGTATTGAAAACTTAAAAAAATGAGCATTTTTTTAACTATGATCCATCAGCACTTGGACTGTTTTTTGAGAAGAGCATTTATTTTGTATTGTTATCAGTGTGACTGATTATACCAGACGTGTGTGCGTGTGTGCCTTCATACAGATGATTGACACGAGATATTTGAGTGCAGAGGAGCTGGCCGACCTGATGGCTGCCTTTTTACCCACTGAATGAAATCATCACACAGACTATAGATTTCCACCAGCCCAGGCTTTGAAACACATTCCTGCTGCTTTGGATCTGAGATTTATTGACAGGAAAGAAGAGTGTTCACCAACAGCAGAAAGCTTTGTCTGAATGTGGCCACCAAATTGTGTTGCATCAACCAAAATGAATCCTGAGCAAATCAATACGTAAGCCATAAATGCCCGGGTGACACACTGTTCTTCCAAGGCTGTCTGCAGTAGCTGTGAGCGGACTAGCAAGCAAACGGGCACACTGCCGCTTCTACAGGCAGCTGTATGCTGTAACTCAAGCTCACACATTCAATTAGTAATTCATTCCACTGCTTTGGGTGGGAGTGGGGGGAGGAAGAAGACTTATAAATGTGGATGTAAATTATAAAGGATTTATTTATTTTTTTGTTAACTATGAAATAATTTGAAACAAATGGAAGCGTATCTGCAACCGTAAGGTCGCCGGTTCGATCCCCGGGCTCTCTGTCCTGGTCGTTGTGTCCTTGGGCAAGACACTTTACCCTACCGCCTACTGGTGTTGGCCAGGGGGGTCGATGGCGCGATATGGCAGCCTCGCCTCTGTCAGTCTGCCCCAGGGCAGCTGTGGCTACAACTGTAGCTGCCTCCACCAGTGTGTGAATGTGAGAGTGAATGAATAGTGGCATTGTAAAGTGCTTTGGGTGCCTTGAAAAGCGCTATATGAAATCCAATCCATTATTATTATTATTATTATTATTACTCTGTCATGCTGACGAGTAGAGAATACATCTACATTCAGACGACTGCAAACCGGAGCAGCCAATCAGAGTGATTTGAAACATTTGTCTGGATGAACTGTGCCTTTTTCCTGTGACGGTTTCTAACTTTCCCGTGGAGACGGTCAGTGTTACAGAAGATGGAGATCCTCCAACATCTGACATGAAGTGATCTGTGTGCACTCAACGATTCATGAATGTGTTTATTTGACTATGTCTACATGTGTTGTGTATGCGTTCACCGGCCTAAACTGAAGGTGTCCGACTCAAATGCTTCTCCCCCACAAAGACACGTGGGATTCTTAGCTGGTCTATGCAATAATAACAACAAACATCTTTTGTAAGTGTATGCCTTTTTGTTGGTGTTTTTCTGACTCGTGTTCAGCCTAAAATAAACTTTAACTGTACTGTTATTTTTTTCTTTTCCAGTCTTTTTGTTCAGAATAAGGGCCTACAGCCAAACTAGTGACATGCACAACAGCAAGTCCATGGTTGGTTATGCTGTGAAACCCTCTCTGTATATCATACATGTATAAAAATGTAGTTTTTAATACGTCTACATTGTACATACACAACATTGGAACACGCCTCAGCCTGGGGCCGCTGGGATTGGGTCCCTGAAGTTTGGGATGGCTTTGTGTTGTGTTGGGATCTCATCAGCTTGTTCAGGCTTCACACAGGCTTGTCTTTCCATCACTGGAAGCTGGCCCAATCACCTGACTTAACAACAACAGCAGGATAGTTAAGTTGCCAAGTTCCTGTTTAACGAGTGAACTGTCTAGGCAGGTGTAATCCTAAAGACGGTGCTCCAGCTCAACAGGACAGACGGGTTATATGACTCGCTCAAACAGAGGAGCTCCTGTTTTAAAGTCGCTACACTGGCTACCAATCAGATCTAGGTTCCATTGTAACATTGTAGTTTTAACATTCAGAGTGTTACATAGATGCTCACTATATCGCTAAATTTAGATTTATATATACAGTGGCTTGCAAAAGTATTCGGCCCCCTTGAACTTTTCCACATTTTGTCACATTACAGCCACAAACATGAATCAATGTTATTGGGATTTTTGTTCCTCTTCTCACGTGTACACCACTTTGTATTGGTCTTTCACCTGGAATTCCAATAAAATTGATTCATGTTTGTGGCTGTAATGTGAGAAAATGTGGGAAAGTTCTTTTGCAAGCCACTGTATATGCCCTTCTCATAGCTTGAGGTCATCAAATCAAAACCTAGTGGTCTGCCATCCCTGCTGGTGGCATCAGCGTCCTCTAAAGTTTTAAACCAAAGTACAGACTTCATATTCCAGGATCATCCTCTGCCACATCTAAGGTTTTATCTGTCTAGATATCATAAGACGAATCATCTGGTTATTACCAGGTTCTAATATGAAGTAAATACAACCTCAGGTGAACAGCACGACCTATCACACTGTGCTATTGTTTAGTTCACAATAACTCGTCCAAAATGCAGAAGCAGTGTGTGAAAATATAATCCACCCCCCCTCGTTATGCAACAGTGTGCAGAACCACCTTTGGCAACAGTAACTTATCAGCTCCAACTCACACAGAAATGCAGACTCACTTTTCTTTACAAAGTTGAATTTCACCAGTGGTGCACACAGTTTTTGTTAAATAATTACACAATGTGAGGATTGTGCCTTCAAGCAGCATCTTTTTTATGTATTATTGTAGGGTCTACTTTATAATATAAAGCACCTTTAGGCAACTTGTTGTGACTTGGCGCTGTATAAATAAAATTGAATCTTGACGATGTTGATCTTGATGAGATGCAGTGAGGTAGGAATATGAAGAAAAGCATGAAAGGTGCATGAAAACGTTTCATAAGAACATCAGCTGTGGCACGAGCCTCTGTGTAATGCAGCAGATGTTTGGACTTTGTAAAGAGCTTTTTGGCAGCTGAGAATGTCTGTTTTCAGCCACCTTTCCTGCATTATTTCCACACTGTCTTGCAGCACATTTAGGATCTTCTAGCTGATATCCCAGCATTACTGAACTTTTAGTGGATTTCCAGTGACACAAGCAGCAGACTCACTGAGAGCATGACACCTGTGATTTCTGGTTTCTGTTTTTGTGATTAGTGATAATCTGGGAGACTAATCTAAGACAGAGGTTTGTGCAGGAAAGAAGGAGATAGATGTCTTAAGAAGATTTGGAAGTTAGGCCCAGCATTGTTCCCACTGTTATTCTGGTTTTAAACACATAAAAACAGATTTTTGTTCTATATGAATAATTTTCAAAATAAAAGTCATGAACCAGTCTTTTACTGGCAGGAAGCACATGGCAGAGCTGAGGATTAGACTTTACTTGTGATTAAAAACATCACTGGGTGGAACTGCTGGTGTCTTTCACATAGTGTCCATTTCAGTGCTCCTGATTATTGCACAAGTGTTAAAGAAAGCTTCTGTTACTTTACTGTACAGAAACAAAGTGCTGAATTGTATTTGATTCAGGAATGCCATGCACAGCCAACAGGAAACTGATATCTGAGTTTCCTTTGGCACAAACCAATCAGCAGGTGTCGCAATTTTATAAGGAATGTTCTGTGGTCAGCCGTGGAGATGGATACAGAAAATTCAGATTGATGGGTAATCTTAATATCAATATAAATCCCATACAGTTTATTCTGGTTCATGACTGACCTCTAACAATGTAACAGTGACAGAGAGGATAAGGCCAGGGTAGCGTTTTTCAGATCCAGAGGGAAATGGCTCGAAGAAGGAGAATTTTTTTCTTTAATATTTCAAAGTCTTTCTTTGAATGGATAAGACTCCCATTAATAGTTCATCAGAGTTCTTTTCCTATTTGGCCCGGCTTTTTCAAAAACTGAATTCCTCATCTAACATTTCTTTGAGAAATTACAAGACAATATCAGGAATTCAAAGAATCGGTGACTTCAGCCTGCCTGAGGTAACTCGGGTGAAAGATGACAAATGACGAGGCAATGATGAATCAGAAGGAGAGTGTAGATGAATAAAGACATGTAATTTTACAGCTCTGTTTCTGCCTGCTGTGTTTCAGGAATTAAACGATAATGGGGAACTCCACACATAACCAGATTAAACAAGGATCAATTATATCTGGATCACTGGAGGCCAATTTATTAAACAATGATGGAAAAAGTTTTTGCTCTCATCTTTGCAAAGACAATAAAAACTGACGCTCCGGTACGTGTGTCAAAAAAACAACACACTGCATCAGAAGCACTGTGTCAAGGCTTGATGGACTCATAATGAAGCAGTACACGTTGTAGATTCAAGCTCTTCTTCATATTGTTGGCCACCAGATGTCACCAGAGAGGACTGTTGACAAGCTTCAGAGAGCTTTGTTTGGCCATCACCGCTGAAAAGGTCTACACAAAATACCCAATGAGGGTCTTCAGGTCTTCTTTCATTAAGGATTTTAAATATGACTTTTGTGACTGGAAAGTGAAAGCACACACTATACTGCCAAAAGTATTCACTCACCCATCCAAATCAGTGAATTCAGGTACATACAAGGTCTTAAATAATCAGGCCCCATCTTATCTTAATGACCTTGTAGTACCATATCACCCTATTAGAGCACTTCGCTCTCACACTGCAGGCCTACTTGTTGTTCCTAGAGTATTTAAAAGTAGAATGGGAGGCAGAGCCTTCAGTTTTCAGGCCCCTCTTCTGTGGAACCAGCTTCCAGTTTGGATTCGGGAGACAGACACTATCTCTACTTTCAAGATTAGGCTTCAAACTTTCCTTTTTGCTAAAGCATATAGTTAGGGCTGGACTAGGTGACCCTGAATCCTCCCTTAGTTATGCTGCAATAGACGTAGGCTGCCGGGGATTCCCATGATGCATTGAGTTTTTCCTTTCCAGTCACCTTTCTCACTCACTATGTGTTAACAGACCTCTCTGCATCGAATCATATCTGTTATTAATCTCTGTCTCTCTTCCACAGCATGTCTTTATCCTGTCTTCCTTCTCTCACCCCAACCAGTCCCAGCAGATGGCCCCGCCCCTCCCTGAGCCTGTCGGAGGTTTCTTCCTGTTAAAAGGGAGTTTTTCCCTTCCCACTGTCGCCAAAGTGCTTGCTCATAGGGGGTCATATGATTGTTGGATTTTTCTCTGTATCTACTGTACAATATAAAGCGCCTTGAGGCGACTTTTGTTGTGATTTGGCGCTATATAAATAAAATTGAATTGAAAAGTGTCACTTCCATGGCCACAGGTGTGTAAACTCAAGCACCTGTGCAGACTGCTTCTGCAAACATTTGCGGAAGAACGCGTTGCTCTCAGGAGCTCAGTGAATTCCAGCGTTTTACGGTGATGGGATGCCACCTTCTGCAATAAGGTGAGTTTTGACATTCCCTCGTTACTAAATACTCCACAGTGTATTTGGGAGCGATGGGGAAAGACAGCAACTCTGCCACCAAGTGGTAGGCAACGTAAAATCACAGATGCTGAAGTACATAGTGGCCAACTTTCAGTACAGACCTCCAAACTTCATGTGGCCTTCAGATAAACTCAAGAATGGTGTCTTATCCCAGCCTTACATCACCAAGCCCAATGCAAAGCATCAGACGTAGTGGTGTAAAGCACGCCGCCACTAGACTCCAGAGCAGTGAAGACATGTTCTCTCTCTCTCTGTCTGGGAATCTGATGGATGAGTCATCTGTTGTAACTAGATCAACCTCACACACTCACTCAGGCTCTTTCAAATATCTGATTTTCTGTGCCCCAATGGCCAGCCTCAGCACTAGTGGATTGGACTGCTTCTGCCCTCGACATCCCATCTGACACTTGGAGAGCCGACAGGAAGCTGGGCCCATGTTGTTTGTTTAGACTGCACCAGGTCATCAGGCACCCTTCCTAGATTCAGTGGTGGGGCCCAGTGATAGGATTTGTTGATGGTCCCTGGATTTAAAAAAGTAAATACAAATCTGTCATAGGGGCCATCTAAATTGCTCTTTGGATCAGGTGGTGGGGGAGGAGGGTGGACAAATCTGGAACATCAAATATAGGGTGTGCTGGGAACATTTACCAGAGATTATATCTGTTGGCTGTCGTAGGAATGCTCCGGTGTTTCCCCCAGATCATCGTCCGATACCAGGAAAATGTAAATAATATGAAAGCATTCATAAGCTCCCTTTATTAACACACTTCAGCTAGAACATAAAAACCACATATATAAAGTTAGGTCCCTGTCATGGCATGAAACGGCTCTGACCCACTGGAGGGAAAATGTGAAAACTTCTTGTTAAAGAAAATAACACTTTCTTCATAAGCTGATTATTATTAACATGTTCCAAAACCTTTAATCTACCAAAGCATTTACAAGTGGAAAGGCCACTGAATTTAATCTGATAAAATGAGAGTTTGGCATGTAAACCACAAATCTTATTAAATATTAAAACTGCAGAATGCACTTTGCTATAAATTGTTAATGCAATTAAAACTCTTTAAAGCTTTTTAAAGACATTGAAGAATTGTTCTGTCTTTTTAACAACTTTCAAAGCTTTGTTCAGCCTTCAGGGAAAACCTTACACTAACCAGCCCAGGTGAAGAGAGCCGACCAGTGTAAATAAAGACGAAAACAATTCATCAGCAGTAAAAAGTTTAATTCTTTTGTTTTGTTTTGTTTTTCAAATTTGACCAAAGCTGCCATGTTAGCTTTAGACCTGAGCATGTAACATTCCTGTTTGGGTGGTTAATCAACACTGTGCACGGTCTCATCTGAAGAAATACAGTATGTCAGAGTTTGAATTGCTTACAGACCCACATGGAGAGCTTTAATCCAGTACTGCAGGATGGTATACGCAGGCTGTGTGTAATCATGTAAGCCGCAGCTTCATCACCAGTGTTTACAGAAGGTGTCTTCAGTTAGTGCACAGCTGTGTGATCACATGTTTTAGCAGCAATAACAGCACATTAAAACTACTGTGGTTATTTCCCTTGACTTGCATGACTCTGTGTGTGTGTGTCAGCAGAGACTCCAGATGATGGTGAGCATGGCCATGATGCCATTAAGAACAGCAACTCCATATCCCATGTGGAAGCCATGGTCAGAAACATCTCTAGAGGAAATCCCACGTAGAGAGAGATATTATTGATTTGTGTTATTTTAATATCAAGAAACAAAATATACAGTGCTGTAAAACTGTTTTACAGTACTGTATATTTAAGTATAATATAGAGTACAAAAGTATTTCCCCTTTCCTCATTTACCTTTTTTTTCATATTTGTTAGACTTAAATGTTTCTTAAATAGCCAAAGATAAATCAAATAAATACAAATGCAGTTTTTAAATCATTATTTCATTCATTAAGGGGACGAAAGAACACAAAGACTTGCTGCCTCGGAAACAGCGGGTGTCTGCAGCTCAGGAGGTTGGTGGTTCGATCCCTCGCTGTTTAGATCTACGTGTAAAATATCCTCGGGCAAAATACTGAACCCCAAGTTACTCTCTAAGACAGCGGTCCCCAACCTTTTTTGCGCCACGGACCGGTTCATGCCGTACAATATTTTCACGGACCGGCCTTTAAGGTGTCGCGGATAAATACAACAAAATAAAACCAGTACCGGTACCGAAAAAAAGACGATTTATTCATAACACACGTGAAAAGACCCAGGAAAACCGAGTTAACGATTAAAACGATAACAAAATAACGCTAAAAACCGATAAAAATCCTGAAAACCATACATTTCACACCTGAGCCTCAACTCTCGCGGCCCAGTACCAAACGACTCACGGACCGGTACCGGTCCGAGGCCCGGGGGTTGGGGACCGCTGCTCTAATGCATCTGTTGGAGTGTGAAGTCCCCAAAACACAGCAGCAAGTCCACCTCTGAATGGCTCAATAAATAAAAGAAGGTTTGGGAGTGACCCAGTCAAAGTCCAGCCTGAAATCAGATTGAGATTGTTTGGCCTTAAACAGGCTGTTCATGCTGGAACAAGGGCCAGTTACTTTAGTTTAGAAGAGTTTAGGGACCAGGTAGATTAGGATAGATTTTCTTAATAAATGAAAACTGCACTTGGTATTTACTCAGGTTTTCTTTGTGTAATATTCAAATTTGTTTGATCTGAAGAACATAAGTTTAAGAAAAAAAACACACATGTGTAAGAAATCAGCATTATAAGGGAGAATACCTGATTTATATACTCATACAAAGCGTATCCAAGTGTGTTACCTGAAGTGGGCCACTGTCCGCAGTGTTGGGAATTCCATACCAGGCTGGAATGAGTCAAGGTAGGTGAGCATCCACGAGAACCCACAGCAGATGCATCCTACTAATACTGACAGGACCAGGATACTCCAGAAACCTGATTACACACAGTGCAGGATCAGGATTTACAGTTTCTACAGCCTGGATCTCTTCCCTTGTTTTACACAATAAGAGAGAAACCACTGTTGTAGCAACTTGGCTTTTCTGGCTGCTTATTGTGATGTTGAAAGCCAGAACATCATCCTTGTCACACTGTGTTTGACTGCTTCCACTCTTCTCCGTACTGATAAAACATGATTAGTTTTTGTTTTGGTGTTACAATAAAAACAGTATATACAAAAACCCAGAACCTTTGGACAGCAGGTGACCCACAGTCTAAATAAACATGTCTATGGCAAAGTTGTTGAATATGTGGATCTCTTTTGTTACTTTAATAAAGATTAGTTTCTAGGATTTTGCAGAATAATAAGTAATGAAACCTAACTGTTGGCTGCAGCCCTCAGATATTTACACCAGTTACTTTGTACAGTACTTTTCAGAAATGTTGAAACATGGTATTAGAGCTTTCTCTCAGTATATGTGATGCACATGTAACCAAAGAAAGTGTAAACTGAGCATGATGGTGAACACAAGTACCTGGACGGAGCAGTAAATACAGAGCTTATACTTACCGAGCATCTTCTCTTCAGTGCCATCCTCTCCTGTCACCCTCTCTGCCCGCAGCTCTGAAACAATCAAAAGTCACTTATGCTGACCAACATTTGTTAAAAAGCTAGATCTTATCTGGTCCTGTGCCAGACAGGCATATGTACATATATATATATATTATATAAATATAAAAATTCCCCACTCGCCCCTGCAGGCGGTCTATCCTTCAAGCTCGGGTCCTCTACCAGAGGCCTGGGAGCTTGAGGGTCCTGTGCAGTATCTTAGCTCTTCCTAGGACTGCGCTCTTCTGGACAGAGATCTCAGTTCCTGGGATCTGCTGGAGCCACTCGCCTAGCTTGGGAGTCACTGCACCCAGTGCTCCGATTACCACGGGGACCGCTGTTACCTTCAAGCTCCACACAATCTCAAGCTCTTCTCTGAGCCCTTGGTACTTCTGCTTCTTCCTGATGTTGCTGTCATTCAAAACCCCTACATCTATCACTACGGCCGTCTTCTTCTGCTTGTCTACCACCGCTATGTCCAGATGGTTAGCCACCACCATTTTTGTCTGTCTGTATCTGGAAGTCCCACAGGATCTTAGCTCGGTCCACCACCCTTGGGGGCGTCTCCCATTTTGACCTCAGGACTTCCAGGCCATACTCGGTACAGATGTTTCTGTATACTATGCCGGCCACTTGGTTATGGCGTTCCATGTATGCCTTGCCTGCTAGCATCTTGCTCCCTGCTGTTATGTGCTAGATTGTCTCAGGGGCATCTTTACACAGCCTGCACCTGGGGTCTTGGCTGGTGTGATAGACCCCAGCCTCTATGGATCTTGTGCTCAGAGCTTGTTCCTGTGCTGCCATGATTAGTGCCTCTGTGCTGTCTTTCAGTCCAGCTTTGTCCAGCCACTGGTAGGATTTCTGGATGTCAGCCACCTCCTCTGTCTGCTGGTCCTACCATGATGGTTCCTCCTCTTTCTTGGGTTTCTGCTGCATGAGGTATTCACTGAGCACACAGTTGGTTGTGGACATCTTCCTGATGTACTCATGGAAGTTTGTTTCATCCTGGAAAGTGGTACTGACACTCACCAGTCCCTGGCCTCCTCCTTTCTGCTTCGCATACAGCCTGAAGTTGCTGAGGATCCTCAGGACTTGCCTGACGCACTGCAGGTACTTGGTGGTTGCAGCTTTCCTAGCGACCTCTTCATACATATGTGTGTGTATATATATATATATATGATTTAATATATTACAATGATATAATACATATTTGACATGTCAGCAGTTTTCTAAGTAAATATATTTCTTAAGATGTTATAAGGTGTTACTGACATGAAATTCTCACCAGCTGTCGGCAACAACCCATCCAGTGCACACATGCAAAGAAATCATCCACAGATGTGCATTTATTCATTATTATGTGTAATAATGAAAAATTATTGAACAAATGTATTTAACACTTCGTACAAAAGCATTTGCTGGTGATGACTATATTATAAATATCCCTTTGGATTGACCGATCATCCTACAGTAAAAACAGTCTTTTCCTTTTCTGATCCCACTGATCTGATCCTGATTTGCGCGTGAGGTACAGGGCCGCGCGCTTACCTTTGAGTATGGGGTAGATAAGGGCGCAGAGAAACCCGACCGCGGCCACTGCTCCGGCCGAGCCCAGCACCGACAGCGCGACCACGGGCCATGGTTTGGGACCGTTCCGCCTCGCGCTCCTGGCAGGCTCCTGTCCCAACATGTAACGCTGCTCACTCAAATGAACAAATGAAAATGTCTGCAAACCAAACTTTTCCACAGCCGCGCTCAGCAGAACAAAGCTTTCTTCATACACAGCATGTGAATTCACAGACTCTACGTCACACCGATGACATGCTCACAGTGACGACCCGACTGCTTTTAACTTGTACCAGGAACTGCTGATTACATGTTTGAACTTTTCGCTTCCGCACACAAAATTGTCCCCGAGGGGGTTCCGTTGGTGTAGTTTAAACTGCCACAGTTAAATATGTGGAAACAAGCTTAGCTAGGCCACTTACAGTCTTTTAAATGGTTTTATGTCTGTTTCTTTTAAATTCAGTTGTGGTAAAGTATCAGGCAGAAAGAACAGTTTACCATGTTTCACTCTTCACAGGTGTTGCAAAGATTTTGTGCCTCAAAATCTGTGTGAGCCTCTCGCCCTAAGACAGCTGGGATAGGCTCCAGCCCCCGGCGAACCTGAGCTGGATAAGCGGAAGAGAATGGATGGAAATTTGTAACACTGATTGGCTGATATTAATCTGCACTGATTGTATGTTGATACGTGTTGGCCTGTTTTATCTGCTGAATTGCTCCAACAATTAACATTTTCATATTTTTTATTCTAAACCGCTTTCTCTTTTATTTAATAGAGAGTTTCCTCAAACAAATGTCCTAAAGATTATAAAGCTCCTCATGCATCGTTAGCAGTATATTTTGAAGTAGCCGCACAGTTGTATCCGTGAGTCCACAGCAACACCATTAATCATTTTCATAATGATCTGAAAGGTACTCTATTATAATATGCATAACAGTAATGATCGGATTCTCTTGTTTCAAGTATGCTTTCAAAAATAAAAAAAGAACTGTTGAATTAGTTGTTTTTAAATAAAGTACTTAATTAAAACAGTAATTGTTTTAAAATTAATTTAAAAAATCATAAAAAGGTGTACTTTGAGCTATCTCAGCTTTAACCCTCTTCTGTCTCCTCCCACAATTTTGTTTTCTCACGCGCTCTGAATAAATGATTTAATTGGCTGAGCGGCATCGCAGTTACAATTCACGCCATTGGTCTGTGTGTAAAATAGAATATTATCATTAGAATAATAGATATAGATAGACACAATAGAATCAGCTTGTCATACTTTAGACTCAGACCTATTACTAAAACACCACGGGGACGCTTTCTCTTTTTTTTTTTAGCACTTTTATTTTGACAGGTATAGTAAACAAAAACTGAATTGATAGCTTTATTTTGAAAACAACAAACCGGAAGAGTTGCTGACGCAGGTTTGTTGACGACAACAGTCTACGTTGACTTCAGACGCCACAAAGTGAATCGGTTGTAACAGAGTAGCTGGACTATTACGGTAAAACAAATTTCATGATGCTGTTTGGTAGAAACTGAAGATGTTAGAAGCACGCGGGGCTCACGCGCTGTGATGCTCGTGCGTTGTTAGTCGGGTGTTGTGGGGCTAATTTGTTGTGATGAGGTCATTTGTTAACACTGCGGTGTTCTGGTTTAGCCCAGCTAAGCGTCGTTTCAGTTACTGAAGCCTCACAGCGTATAAAAGGCTGTTTATAAAACGTGCATCCGTGTGCCGAATATGGTGAATTTAGCCGAGCCATCTTGCTAGGCGGTTTGCTGAGGCGTTTCGCTGTGTGATAATGACCAGCGAGTGTGGCTGCGTTAGCCTGTTTAGCTTTTCTGAATCAGCAGCTAATGACACTGAAAGGTTTCTCCTGCTGAACTGTTTGGTAAAAGTAAAAGAGGTCAGCTGCTCACCTGTTGCTTTTATCACTGGACTGCCAGCAGTGAAGGTGTCAGCTCAGCCCGCCCGCCAAACTCCGTTCTGGTTTAATGCTCTTCCCCCATTCGTAGCATTTTCCCAAAGATGACGTCTCACTTCAAAAATGTGTATATATCACACATTATCGTGTTATGGTAGTGCATCTGTGTTTTCATAGCTTGGAGTGATGTCCCTTCCACTTACACACTACAGTGTATTTTGTAGTTTATTGGTTATGATTGGTATTTACTGGAAAACTACATTAAAAAATAATGAGACAGCCTCTGGGTGTACTTTCATAGTGACGCAGAGGTTACAGAATCAGGCTGATGGTGTCTTTGAGCTACACCCTCGCAGTAAACTGTCCTGGTGGCAGGCGGAGGTTCTGAATGGCAAACAGAATGCGAAACTATTCTGCTTAAAATAGAGGTGATTAAAAAAATGACACGTTCTGCTGTCTTGTGACAGGATAAGCCAACAGTCCTTTTATAGTTGTGCCTTTCTTTTCTCTGGTTGAGCTAATTATTTGGATTGGATCATCTCTGGGCTTTAGAAAGGATTTTAGAAATATTAAAAGTAACCTCAGCACTTTAACAACCCGGGACACCAGTCACAGTCAGACCTTGCCTGACTGCGTGCTTCATATCTGAAAAAGCATCGTGGTCATTTACCTTAAAACTCTGGAGTGCACCGCTCTTATGCTGGACCTGATAACACTGATTGGTCTGGTACTTGTGTGAATGTGTGGAGTCACATTAACAGACAGACACGGACAGTTTTACAACGTTCAGCCACCGAATGTTTTTAAGTATAGTTGCGACCTCAGTTATATTAATATTACTAGCTGCAAAGTTCAGTCTCATGCCTTTGTCACAGCAACTCTACGCCTGTGAAATTTACCAAACCTGAATGTAAAAGTGACCCTTGCCTGAAAGGCACAGTGTCATCATTTTGACTGATTCAAGAAGCCAGCAGTGTTAGGTGATCATGACTGAAAAGGCCTCTAAAGTATAAACATCTTAAAGTACATTTTATAAATAAATGTAACCCACCAAGAAGACTGGGGCTAAAGCTGTGATGAAATGAAAGCTGTAGCAGTGATTGCAAACATCAGTGAATTGCATGGATACCATGCAGGAAGATGAAATGAGCTGTTCCTTAAATATATGGCATGTCAGAAACAGTGGTTGCTTTTTTGTGGGCTTTTTGGTTGCCATTGTTCAGGTTCTTCTTCTTTTTGTGGCATCCCTCAGGTAGTTAAAAAAAGAACATAAAATGAAGTTCCCCAGCTAGAGGTGATTGGAGTTTAAGCTCAGTGTCAGTCTCTGGTCGGCATTAGAAACTGTGGGGTGTGTTGTGGTGCAGAAATGTTACTGCAGGTACGTGTGCGTGTGTGAGAGAAATGGAGAGTGTGACTGTTGCTGCTGCTGCATGTACATGCCAGTATTATGTTTTTTTGCATATTTGATGGTGCATGCTGCTGTTAGGGATGAACCCTTAGGTAGTATTTAGACTACTGAAGCTGAAATGCCATAAAAGCATAAAATAAGTAGAGCAGTGTTTCACATGTAGAAATGCTCAGTAATAATACTGTGTTACTCCATGGCTTTTTCCTGCACTAGAGCTTTCTTAGGAATCATTTCCTGAGCCCCTGGAGCATGCTCTGACCAAACTGCTCTCCTCAGCTGCTCTGCAGTGCTGAGAGAAAAGAGGAATAGAGGGGGCTGGGTACTGTGCTTGCTGGATGCTTCTGTTAGATGCTCATATGTACACAAAGTGGCTTTATCTATCTATCCGTGTGTGTGTGTGCATATATATATATGCACAGATGTGGGTAGTGCAACACGATCCACAAACAGTGCCTCATGCATACATGGTGTTGTGGCTGGATACACTGCATGGGTAAAGATACACAAGATTCAACATTGTCAACATTTGTAACAGAGTGGAGAGAGAGTCTCGCACTCAGAGAATCAAGGTTACAGAGTAACCGTACGTTCTATAGCTAATAGGTCTTGCTAATGACCTACTAATTCTTTCACAGGTGTGTTGCAGCAGCGGCACATTTAAAAGTTTCAGGACACCAGCCCTCAAGGACTTGAGTTTGACACCCCTGCCCTATCAGATCCTATCCTGAACTAACCTTGTCGACACTAAGGATGCAACTATCTGGTTTAAAAAAGAAGCAAACGCAAAGAAACCTACTTTAAACTGAGCAGTGAGGTGGAAATCGGCTTTCAAGGCTAACCCTTATACCCTGCTCACAAACCGTAGTCCTTGCAGTCCCTGTGAAACTCTGCATGTTTCACATACTGGTTCCTCTTCTCCTGACCTCTGACTATTTACACTTGGTGTCTCCTCCACCATCAGAGAGATGATCCTGAAACTTGAGGTTTCTCTGCTTTTTTTTTTTTTTCTATCATAGAGCTCGGAAACTTTAGCATTACATATTTTCAGTGCTTCTCAACTTAAAAAAAAAAAAAGCCAAATAGGCACAATAAATTAGGCAAATAGCAACAGATCATCCAGTGCAGACAATAGGACTGAAAGCCACGAAAGTAAACAGTGTTCTTGTATTTTGAATCCAGAGCTGTCAGACCTGAAGTGCCTGGAGCGAGCTTACTTGTTTCAGTTTTGAACGTAACGTGTGGAACTTTGTCATAGAAATAAACTCACAGTCAGGTTTTGTGCCCCTGACCCACTGCTGTGACTAGGGCTGGGCTATATCATACCGTTCACGGTAATACCGGTGTAATTTTGGGCAACGATAGGAAAATGAAATATCGCGATAGAATATGGGTAAAACGCGCATGCGCAGTGCCTATGTTTACATACGCACATGGCGGCGACGCAGAATGAGAAGAGCGAAAGTGGATCGTTGAATGAAACAGATGAACCAGAACTGGTTTGTAAAAATGCTGCAACTTCAGTGGTGTGGAACTGGTTTAGCTTTCGTCCGTCAGATACACAACAAAGCACTATTTTTGGTAGAGCATGCTAGCGGGCCGTCGTTATTACCGTGTTGTTTGGAAAATACGGCACTCTTAAAATCAATCCTTTGATTTTTCTGAAAATCGACAGTGCCCCTTATAATCCCGTGTGCCTTATGTGTGAATTCTGGTTGTGTTTACTGACCTCGAAACGATTTTATGTGGTACACGAAAATCTGTCAAATGTTTTAGTACAACTTTGCTAAGCTACGAAGCCGCACCGCTTGATGGATCATCGGAGCATTACGGCTATCGTAGGCAGGAGCCTCGCGGAGTGATACGTACTGTGCTTCAACATAATATCACCGTACTGTGTGTGTATAACCTCTTTTTAAGTTTTGTGGACATTATACATGGTTATGCTGAGGATATGTCGGCCAGTTTACACTGGAAATGCCTTTTGGTTAAACTGTCAGCGAGGAATTTGCACTGTTACATTTTTATATAACTTTAATGCACATAAAAAACAGCTGCTTGTTTAAGTGAAAATACATTGATGGGGTTTTTTTGCACTAATAAAGTTGTGGAGTTGTAAAGTATTTTGTCTAGTGTCAGTTATATCGTCAGTTATATCGTTATCGCAAATTTTCAAATGTATATCGTGATAAATATTTTTGGTCATATCGCCCTGCTCTAGCTGTGACCTCCATTGGTCTGTTTAGTTTAGCAACTGAATGAAGAGAAAGGAAAGGAGGAACCTGTTACTGTTCACATCATCATAAATGCTAACCAACATCCTCCCCGACAGCTGCATGGTTACTGACTGACATGCAGATAGTGTGCAAACAGTTGCTTTTCACTCAGTTTGTCTGTGTGTGAGTCTGTATTTGGTCAGCAGCAATTGGCCGACTGTGTCTGCTGGTTAGTAGCGATATTTATTTAAAGCTACATGCTGTCAGCTAGCATAACATCACATCTGTGTGTGTGTACGTGTGTGGGCATGAGAGTAAGAGTAGGGTAAATAGGTGGGGGATGGTAGATAAAAAGGAAGCATGTAGAAAATAAGGGCAGTTAAAAAGTGAGGAGAAGAGTGATGCAGTCATTAAATTGAGGAAGTGGCTCATGCTGTGTTTGAACTTTTATTGTTGGAGCTCCATTTGAAAGTCATTAGACTAAAGAGAAGTTCCACAGGGAGTGATGAATAGGGATGGGTACCGGTGTCCGGTGCCATGATGGCACCGGTTCTGACATAAACGGTAGTAACCAGACCGAAAAGCAGCGCACATTTCGGTGCTTTATTTCGGTGCTTTTTTTTTCCTGAGCCAATTCTAGCCAATCATTTTACGTTTCCGAGGATAGTAGGCGGGGCCAGGTACGTACGTTCTTTCAGAGCAGAGCTACAGATTAAAAATGTCCAAGGCGAAGGGGTCAAAGTCTGGCTGTACTTCACAGCAAAAGGTGCAAACTAAGCAGCCTGCAACAAGTGCTTTAAGCTGATACTGTGATACTGTCAAAGGAGGTAACACCTCAAATGTGATGAAACACCTGGCGACGCATAGCGTTTTTTTTAAAGCCGAGAAATGTGCCGTGTTTGATAGCTTGCTGCGAGACCTCACGCCGTGCACATCTACTGCGGGTGTGGTGCCTGTTAGCGGACCTGGAGTTAGCAACATCCCCCCAAAAGAGTAGAGTCCTGGCCCCTAGCCCTGTCAGCATAGCAGAAATGATGAGGATGATGATGGCAGCAGCAGCCGTTCTCCTCTGCGTGAGTAGCTTCATGTTGTTCGTGTGTAATTAACGTTGAGTATGCTAACCACGTTATTACATTAATGCACGTAAGGTGAACTAGCAAACACCGTCGTAGTTACATGCGGCTGTCTTCTTGTTTGATGGCAGATACTCCCTTCACCCTGGCCAAAAAGGCTAAAATGACCAAAGAAAAAGTGGAAAACAGTTAAACATGAGAGGTGTTTGGACAAAGTTTGTGTTTTTTCCATTGTTTAAGCACTGCTTCCAGCCAAGAGTGAGACCATATATGCCCTATAGCTGCAGAAAAGGCTAACATTGTTATCTTTTTACAAAAAAAAAACCAGCTGAACATGAGAGGTTTTTGGACAAAGTTTGTGTTCTCCATTCTTTAAGCACCGGTTTGAGCACCGTTTAAGCACCGGCACCGTTTCAAAAGTACCGGTTTGGCACCGGTATCGGATAAAACCTAAACGATACCCATCCCTAGTGATGAATATCATCCTTTATTCAGATATATCAGATACAAAGCTGTTTTTCTTTTTGTGTGGTCAAAGCTAAAAAAAAACAAAAAAGCAGGACCAAATTGTGATGGCACTCTGAGACTAATCAGTCTGTCTCTGATGCTGCTGCACAGCACATCTCAGGCCACTGTTCAGCATGTCATAATGTCAGAGTTACTCTTTTCATTGTTTTCTTCTTGCCTGAGAAGAAAACTCAGCAAATGTTGTTCAGGACATTCAGCAAAAGCTACTTCCTGTGAGGCTCACTAGTCACTCGGGTTCAGGCCTGAGCTTTTCTGGTTTGTCACCAGTGAAACTGCCTGCTGGGTTAAACCTAGCCACACTAAGAAACTCTCACAGAAGAGAATCTTAGCTTCTAGAGTTTTACTTCCTGGTGAAATAAAGGCTAGAAAAAGAAATAAACCAGATTTTTAAAAATCTCAAAAAATGTGTCACTGATACTGTTCTTGTACACAGATCCATAGTTCACGTACTCTTTCTGCCCCCTCTGTGGTGAGCGGTATATTTTTCTCATTAACATTGCCCTCAGCCGACGCTCAAGCTGTGGGAGCTGTCACTGGGAGAGTCTTGTGCATCAGTCAATATGCCAGTGGATGTTTTATTTATATGAATAAAACATCCGGAGCCTATCCCAGTTACCATGGGGAGAGAGGTGGGGTACACCCTGGACAGCTCACCAGCTTAACTCAGTGCACCTCTAGAAGGAAAAAAGTACCAAAGCTTTACAGAACATGAAATCATAAGAGCGCTGCTTGTATCTTTACACTCTGCCACAGCTATCTGTAAATTAATCCTTGCAGACAAACAAGTTGTTTATTCACCTTTTATTTATTTATCAAGATGGAAAATCTAAAGTACTTCATTCATTGGACTTACATGAGGTGAAACTCACACAGTTGTGAGTTCCTGGTACATTTCTCCTGATATAATGCAGGTGTTGGTGATTTTAGTGCGTCTTCCTGCACTAGATGCTGTACATTCTTGTCCATCGTCAGCTCAGACAAGTTGATCAAGTTGATGTTGGGCGATTCATGTCAGCAAATATTACATAGTTTTTCTTGTCTTTCATGCATTCATCATGCTGCAGTTTGTGGTACGTTTCTATAGGGCTGAAAAAGTTAGTGTTACTCTGCGGTGCAGATACAGCTCTACAACAAAGTAGTCTTTGCTTATGGTTTGTCCTTGGTTAACATCACCTGGCTGAAGCAGATCTAATAAGCCAAAGGAAACTACGACCACTTCAGCATCACTAAGATGTTCTGTGTAACTGTGTACACTGTTTATTTATGGAGATGTGATCGGAATAATTAGAGGCTGTGAGAAAGTGATCGTACAGCATTAGCCCGAAGATTACTGCTATTGTCTGATGTTATTTAGATGGTGCTGATGCAGCATGTCACCCACTGCAGCAGCATGAATCACTAATGTATTTCATTTTTCCATCTTTTCACACAATTGAGTTGGGTAAGAATGAATTTGATAAAGGGACAGTGTATTCTATGGAAGTTAAAATGTCTCATGTTTCTTAGAGACTTCATGGACGTGACTTCATGTTGCTTTTAATGGATCAGTTGTGCAGAAATGTCCATCTTTGATTTGATCTGGGTCTGTTTTATATAATGTCACAGCATCAGGTTCAAACACAGTTTGGCTGAGAAGTGCTGAAAGCGAGCTGACCTGAAGCGTTTTTGTCTCTTGCAGCTTGTGTGTGTATGTTTGAGTGAGCTGAACAAAGACATCGCTGTGCAGTCTGTGTGTATGTGAGAGCGCGCGTGTGTGCGATGTCTTCGGAACTGCTGGTAGATGTGGGCGACGACTCTGCAACGGCGCAGCTAGGACAGCTGAAGCTGACTACCATAGAGGACCAGCAGTGGCCCGCTGATGAGTCTTTCCTCAGCAAGTCAGGTGAGAGGGATGTCTGTACACACCTGCTCATGATGTCATGTTTGCAAACGAAGGATTGCAAGAGCCCTTTCAGAGAGAGAGACTCTGACTGGCTGTGGTTAAGCTTAAAATGTTACATACAAACACACATTTCAAATATGAAGGACTTCACAGTGATGTAATGCTGTGATTATTGTCTTGTTTTTATGTATTAACTGTGTGTGTGTTTCAGAGACAGATGTTTCCCAGCAGTTTGATGCCAGCTCTCCACACCTGCCCTGGGACCACCCTTTCTATGACATTGCCAGACATCAGATCATTGAAGTGGCCGGTCAGTTCTCCAGTCACAGCTGATCTTTCAGTCTGGAAATATATTTTTTTGAAACGTAAATTCTTGTAGTGGAAGTAACGCCGAGTCCATGTCTGTGTCCGTAGGTGATGACAACTTTGGCAGGAAGGTGATAGTGTTTAATGCCTGCAGGATGCCTCCGCAGCACCAGCTGGACCATCATAAGCTGCTGATGTAAGTAATAATGTGACCACAAACCTTTTGGCTTTGCCAGTGTTTTTGTCATGTGACACGATTTAAGGAGAAGTGGGATTTACAGACACTTTAGTGAGAGTTGCAGACTTGTAGCATTGTTCTGTCACTGCACTGTCTTTTGGGCACTTGATCCAATTTCACGTTTCTGTATAGCACTGTGCTCTTTTTAAAAGCTCAGACTACATCTTCAGCCATCTGGATAACACCGCGGCCTTAGCTAACACCAGCTGATGTTAGCTAAGGCCAAATGGCTCTGATGTTTAGTGTAGATGGTGGTCTTTGGTCGTCACGCTGTATCTAAAGACAGGAAGTACAAGAACAAGATTTGCATCAGTGACACAGAGAAGATTAGTCCCAAAGACTAACAGCTGCTGCTGAAGGATCAGCAGAGCAATCATTAGAGCCATGGGTGAGCAGTCAGGTGTCAGTGGTGCTGGAAGTGTTGGTTGGTGCTCTCCATTGTTCTACCTGTAGCTTCCACTGTGGGGCCTCTAAGGTGTACAAGTGTCTGACCTGGGCGTCCAGTCTCCCTTGCCCACTCTCGCCTTCCTGCTGACAGACTGGTTACCTTACAAAGAGGAGACTCACACTGTGATGGAGATGATTGTGGTCTTTAATAAAAAATAAGGTTTAAAGGTTATTTTAAGGACAATAATAACTGCCTGATGTTTCCAAAGTCAGTGAGTAATCATTTTATGTAATGGTGTCTTCAGCACTGACCCAGATAATCATAATTGGAATGAGAGGAGAAGGCATAGCTGTGTGCTGTAAATGTCCCTGCTTTGCTGTGTTTGGTTGTAACGAGTGAACGTAAAGCTGCAGTTTTAGAAAATGCTGTGAAGGCTCCTTCCTGTAGAGCTGAAGGTGAAAGTGTTTCGGATGGTTCAGAGTAAAGAGATTCACTCATTCATCTGGTATGAAAAAAGTTTAGTGTTTGGAAGGACGACGTGTTGATCCGAAGCCCTCAGGTGGAATAGTTACTTACTAATAGAGCTGGGCGATATAAGATTTTTTCACATCACGATATGTTTTTTTCATTTCAGGCGATAACGATATATATCACGATATAAGCCAAATAACTATATTTGTAAGATTTAAATGCTCACAAGTAAAATGTGAAATAATCAGCAGCTTGTTTTGATTAAAATATTTATTTCCCATAATAAGTTCAACAGGGTAGATGTACTTAAGGAACATGAGACTTCAGTTTCAGATAAATAAAGGCAAATATTGCAAACTACACAAAAGGCAGCCGCTAAAGCGTTTAAGTTTCAAAATAGAACAAACAAAACAGACTAAATTGTCAATTCCACTTAGAAACAAAATATTAATTCTAAAAATAAATCTTAGTTTGTTTTACAGAAGAACAGACAAAATTGACTAACTTTTGTCAATATCAAATAAACTGAGAACTAAAAGGAAATTCTCAATCTCTCCTTGTTGTATAGCTTAGCTTTTCAAACAGTTTTAACAGTTACTTTAGTCTGACAAAAGCCGAATGACAAATTAGCGCTTTCAGTCAGAGATTGAGCATGCACCGCTTTATTGTATTTCCAGACTTGCTTTCGGCACAATTTACGGTGCGCGCTACTCTGTTTTTGTCAGACTTGAAATAGCCGAAATACCTTCACACTACGGAACTTCTGTGGCCCTTCCGTTCGACAAGCTCTCCGGCATTGGAACCATCATCTGTTTTTTTTTCGTAACCTTCGCCACGCTCTCGGTTGATTTTTCTCTAGTCGGCAAACTCATTTCCTTCATTACCCGGGCTGCACGGCTGCAAAAACAAATACACATGTGCGCCTTGGCGCTTGTGCTGTACGTAACAAGTCACGTGACGTGTGGCTGGGGCTGTGATTGGTTCGGCTCTGCGCTACTTAATTTGGATTGGCTGTTTTTTTTTTTTTTGTTTTGTTTTGTTTTTTTTAAGAGGACAAGAGAGATGAGGCCTATCACAATAGTTTAATTTTTCTATCGAGAAAAAGTTATTTCGCAATACATATCGTTATCGTTCTATCGCCCAGCTCTACTTACTAACCAACAAAGTTATTTGAGTAGATAAAGATGTTGCTGCGTTTACAAAGACTTGTTCATGTTTTGCAGGTATCTCAAAGGAACACTGGATCAGTATGTGGAGAGTGACTATACTCTGATCTACTTTCATCACGGGCTGACCAGTGAAAACAAACCTTCCCTCAGCTGGCTGCTGGATGCATACAGGGAGTTTGACAGAAAGTAATCTCCAACACATCACTGGACATGAGTCTCACTTATCATATTATACCTGTTCACAGTTGGCCCTACAGCTGCTCTTTGCATTTATTAACCTGATCTAATGGCAGAGGGCTTCTGCAGACTAACCTCTGTGTGTACTGGATACATCAGAATTCCAGACCAGAGACAACGCACCCCAAAGCCTTCAGACTGGCATAGTCCACTTCCAACACTAGATGTTTTAAACATCATGACTTTGCATAATTATGACTGATTTGGTAAAAAAAACCTTTATTTTTTAAATGTCACTAAGTTTAAACTTCTGCCAGCTTTCTCCTCTTTGAACAAAACAAATGAAGAAAAACAGGGAATGTCATTTTTTTGTAAGAAAGTAATTTCTCTTTAGAAAACAATCTGTACTTCCCTGTGAGCAGCGTAGTCAGCAGAGGAAGTACAGACAGGACAAAGTCGAGGAGAAAGGAGCCGCACTGCACATGTGAGAAGCTCTGACTGTTTGTTTTTCCCTCACTTCTGTATTTAAGCAGAGGCGCATAGTGTGCATCCAGTAATATGGTACTGGTTTTTCTCTTGAATGCAATAGAAACAAATACTGTAACTGTGTGCAGTGTTTCATAAACTGCAGGCGTGTCCAAAGTTGCCCATGCTCACATGTAACGTGTGGATGGAGAGCGTGCTTCAGCCATGTTCCCACTATTCAAAATACCGAAGGAGCTGCCTGAGCCCTCGCTTTTGTCTGTAATCACTTTCACCCAGTTAATTTGCACTTTGCTCAGCTAATGAACCACAGCAGCTGGTGAACACACCCACACAGTGACAGGAGGAACTGTCTCTCTGCACTCGTCATTCTGTTTGGCTGATAAAGATAAAAGCAGGTCTACAGTTACATGTCCTCACATTATTTTCACCAGCTCATCACTGGCAGCACATGATTCAGTCATTCACTCAACAGTGCTGGTTACCTCTATAACCTGTGGACAGCAGATTCCATAGATGCTGTCAGATTTCTGTGTATGCTCTTGTAATCGTTAGATCGAACTTGTGTTAGTACATCTTGTGAGAACATGTGATGTGTTTGCAGATACAAGAAGAACATCAAGGCCCTGTACATCGTCCATCCCACCATGTTCGTCAAGACTCTGCTGATCCTCTTCAAACCAATTATAAGGTTAGTTTCTGATTTCTCTACCTGACAGGGATTTTTAAATGACGCCTCTTCTCTGATCATTATGTGTAGCCCTGTAATTTTTGGGGGGGGGGGCTGTGTTACTCTGTGATCCACTTCCTGTTGATAGTGGAATATGAAATAGGGAGAAATCTGACAAACTGATTGTTGCCGTTGTGGCATCCTGCCACAGGCTCGGGTTCAGTACGACCCACTGACAGATACAGGGTTATTACACGTGGTTATGGCTCGATTTTATGCAGCCATGGCTGTGAGACTTCAAACACCTGAATTCAAAGGTTCAGAGAGGGTGACCCAGTACTTTAACGTAGTATTATCCTTGCTATGATTGAAAAGCAGTCTGTACTTAAAGCAACCAGTTTTAAAGTGCAACTTTTTCTATTTGATGCCATTCAGATTTTTAATCCCTGATTGATTTTAATTCTAAGATTGGTATTTAGAAAATTAGCACACACAAGCTCTTTTTTTATATGACTGATGTCGGGTCAGATGCTGCTAATATATGCTGCCTAACGGTCAGCCGTGGGTACTACAGTGCATTATGTACTCCAGCATTACTCCTGTGGATTGTGGGTAAATGCGGACTCCACTAAATGCTGATGAGCATATGTTTGCTCAGTGAGCACAGTTATCAGTTGTACTAATAAGAAAACTAAGAGTACAGTAGTGTCACATCAGTATGCTCATGTGAGCTGATATCATTACACGATTCCTTCCTGCGGTTTCCAAGAGATATATGTTCATTTAAAAAGGAAGGACGTGATTAATGAATATGAATGTTGGGCCATTGTAACTAACAATGATAGGACTTTAGCAACATCTAGTGGCAGCAGTAGAAAACTGCAACCATGGTAAACGTGTCTGAAGTTCCTGCTTCAGGTTTGGTTCTTACTGGATACCAGTTTTATTAAAATGGCACCAAATCACAACAACAGTCAAGGTGCTTTATATTGTACACATCATCTTGTAGCTATACCAACAGAGAGAGGAGAGAGTGTCACAGTGCTGCAGCTGGAAATAAAAACCATTCACTTAACTTTGGAAGCTTTATTCTCACCATCCAGTAGAAACATTTTTATATACAAGTCGTTGTGACACTGAGCCTTCTGCACTGATCCTACCTCTAACCTCTAGACTGGCTCTGTTCAAGAGCAAAAACAGAAAAAAGGAGATAGCTAGTCATAATTCATATGGAATCATAATTCCATAATTCCCTGAAAACTGACTCATCAGTGAAACGCTTGTTGCTGTTTTCCTTGGCGTGTGAAGCGTTTCAGGAAGTGCACAAACTGTAGAAACGTCTTTAAATATTCAGACCAAACTAGAGGTACACAGATCATGTGTGCTGTTTGCTACTTTCACTTTCTTACACTTCTGTTTTCATGGTTATAAAATCAGGAGGAAAAGGCTGATTTGCTGCTCACAGATCAACCACTTGACTCCTCTCTCTCTCTCTCTCTCTCTCTCTCTCTCTCAGTTTTAAGTTTGGCAGGAAGATCAACTATGTGAGCTATCTGAGTGAGCTGGAGGATGTGGTCAAGTGTGATCAGCTGGTCATTCCTTCCCGTGTCAGAGAGTAAGTGTTCCTGCTAAACTTCAGATGTGTGCCTTTTATTAAGTCTTCTTATTGAATGATGCCAGCAACACGTTTCACTGAAGGTTAAATGCAGCCTCCATCTCATTATCCGTGTGCATGAGACGTGAGGAGGCTGGTTGTAGTGTTGAAAGTGTTTGAGAGTGGCATGTTGGAACAAACACAGGAAGTGGGACGGTATTATCTTACTGAAATTACAAGTGGCTTCACACAATCCAAATAACCCGTGCAGTGCACGTTGATGTAGCCCATACTGGCACAGGTGCTGGTTTTCCAGCTGTGCTAAATGAGCTGGAGGCCAGAGAGTGCTGCAGTTTCTGGAGCGTGTGCTGGTTTACAGCCCGGCCACTTGGCTTTTTCTGATCTTACCAGCAGAATTGTTACATTTAAATGTTTTCATGCAGGATGTTGAATCCCTCTCCATCTCGCCTTTCTGAATTTAAAGTCAGCATTTTGTTTTTTCAGAAAATGGTAACAAATCTCATTTTCCGCATATTATTTACACTTTAAGCAGTCTGCTCATCATTGCATCCTGTTCCATGTGCATCTTCTCTGGAAATGCCCTCTGTACTGTGTACTGTGAATGTTTTCATTTGATTTGGGAGTGCTTCCTGTGGTTGTTCTGCTCATGCAGAATGCATTTTAAAAGGTGCCACTGATGCAGTTGTTGCTGGTGTTTATTCACTGCTGCTCTTTTCTCTTCTGTCCTGCTTACAGTCTGTGATTTTAAACGAAAACCAATTTATTTCTCCTTCAGGCACAAATAGTGAATTTTTTTATATCTCCTATTGTCTCTGTGCCAGGTATGACAACAAATTAAGAGCATCTCTGAAACCCACCACACAGCCTCCCATGTCTCCTCCTCACAGCCAGGTGTTTGGTGTGCCACTAATGCTGTAAGTCACCGATTCTGTGCTATTTGTAGTTGAAGAGAGACACGGCACTGTCAGAGAAGCTTCCAGATTAAGACCTTTGAATGTGCTTGTTGTTTTAAAGTAAGTGTGTGTGTGTGTGTGTGTGTGTGTGTGTGTGTGTGTGTGTGTGTGTGTGTGTGTGTGTGTGTGTGTGTGTGTGTGTGTGTGTGTCAGGCTCAGACAGAGGGATCCAGATGGGGATCCAGTTCCTGTGGTGATGAGAGACACCGTTGGCTTCCTCTCAGAGCAAGGTAACAAACAAAACGCATGAACGAACTGTCGCTGGGGTTCTTTTCCTCCCTGTGTCTGCACAGAGCAGAGACAGCTGCCTCACCTGTGCTTTTACTGGCTCACATCACTGTAATTAAAGCCTGCTGCACACACACACAGGTGACTTTACACCTGTGCTGTGCTCTAATGCGAACTTGGGCTGTGCCTCGTTATACTGTGTCTGAAAGAAACACTTTTCTTTCTTTTTCACCGTCTGTGTGCGCGTCTGTCGTCTGTGTGCGTCTGTCGTCTGTGTGCGTCTGTCGTCTGTGTGCGTCAGGCTTGGAGATTGAGGGCATCTTCAGACGATCTGCCAACGTGACTCTGGTGAAGGAGGTCCTGCTCAGGTACAACTCAGGTATGAGGTCTGACCGCCCTGTGATGCTGAAATTCACTGCAGTAGATTAGTGATGGAGGAATTGAGAGCCGTGTGACATCAGTTATGATCCTCTGTGTTATGGATTGTTCTGTAAACACCACCAGGCAGGCTGCAGGTGTTTATGTGCAGAGGAACTGGTTTCTTCCTTGTTAGATCAGGGTTGGGATGCTCTTCTCTTCTCTCGGGTTTTCTTCTGTTCTCATTGAAGTCATGTGTTTGCAGGTGCGACAGTGAACTTCAGAGAGATGGAAGATGTGCACCTGGCTGCTGTCATCCTGAAAACATTCCTGAGGGAACTCCCCGAGCCTCTGCTCACCTACCAGCTCTACAATGACATTGTGAACTTTGCCTGTAAGTATGGTTAGAGGAGAGTCTCACCTTAGTGTACCTGTGTGTACTGCGTGAACCCCACACCCTCCACCTGCCCTACATCAGATGAACACAGTCCGAGTCTCAGCAGTTCACCTGATGACTGTGTTTGTTCCAGCTGTGTCCAGTGAGAGTCAGGTGACAGTAATGAAGACGCTGGTAGAGTCACTGCCAGAGGAAAACTACGCATCGCTGCGATACCTCATCACATTTCTGGCACAGGTACAGCTGATGGTCTGCACAGCGCGCTGATCACTTTTAAAAAATATCATATCTGTCTGTTACCAACAGCATCCTGTGTGTGTGTGTTTAGGTATCAGCCAACAGTGAGGTGAATAAGATGACCAACAGTAACCTGGCTGTGGTCTTTGGTCCCAATCTGCTCTGGGGCCGGGACAACGCCATGTCTCTCAGCGCCATTGGACCAATCAATAACTTCACGAGAACCCTGCTGGACCAGCAGCATCTGGTGTTTGCCTAATCACCAGCCCTCTGCTCTGAGCTCTTTCTGCCAGTGTGAAACGCCGCTGAGACCCTCCTTCCCCTGCAGCATTTAGCCTTTAGCTTACCTTAGGAGCATCATCAAAGTACTTCTGTACCTACAGCGCTCAGACAGACAGGTCTGACTGATTGTCCCTTACATACTGCGCACATTTAAAAAGATTCAGTGGACCAAGTTGCATGTCATTTGTGTGTCACCAGTCGTTCTGAGCGTCTTGTTATTATGTCTGGCAGCATCTGGCATTTCCATTTGACTCGAAGCATGAAAACAAGTTGAAACAGCACACATGTTAGAGCTCAGGCAAATAATAATAATAATAATAATGATAGCAAAAAATAACAGAAAACACTACAAAATGTGACCGCCAATAAACAAGAAAGATCCAGATCCCCAGTTTTGTTACAGCGATAAATTTGAGCCTTTTCTTCTACTGTTCATGTATAACAGCATGAAACGCTGTGGCACGGCCCTGATACCACATGCGTGAGTGGGCACAGACAGGCTGTCGCCACACCCACTCTGTCATGAATATACCAGGTTCCACTTTGGGTTCTCCACTGTGAGTCGTGATAACTCTTGACATCACTTTGCATCAGGAAATCAGTTTCCCACAAACACGTCATGAGTGCAGTTATGTTTTCCTGTCCTTTAAATCAGTGTAGTGCTTCCAACAGTCTCCACGAGCACAACATGAATCTGAATGATGACGTGAAGTAAATGGACTGACTGATTCTTATATAGCGCTTTCCTACTCTCCTGGAGTATTCAAGGTGCTGTAGACAACATGCCACATTCATACAAGCACTTCTAAACTCAAGTGCAATCTAACCAACATTCACAACTTGGGGTTCATAACTTGCCCAAGGATACTTGACATGCAGACTGAAGAAGCCAAGGATCGAACCACCAACCTTCCGATCAGTAGCTGATCTGCTCTACCACAGAGCCACAGCCAAGTAGTTTCATGTGGGTATCAGGCCAGCACACTATAAAGAGCTGTAACACTGGGGGAGGGTGACATAAAAGCTCTCATAAATCTGAAATCACTACATGTGTGTGAATGCAGGGTTAGTCATTTCCTGCAGGTCAGTCATATGCCCCATGGACTCATTCCCACCTGCATGTGTTCATATCTATATTCAGCCCTGTATCACTGCCCTGCTTCAACACAGCGGCTGGCTATCATCTCTTATCTCTGTCAGTAGCAGCTGGTCGTACACCCCCCCCTTTCTCATTCGTACACGTCGTGTTGTTTTCTATGTAGTGCCAAAAAACGTTTCACCTGTGTTACCAAATGTCCTTTATATTCTGATTCTGTACTAAAGAGAGGATTGATGAGGAGAGTGGAGGTGTGACTCAGGTTAACGTCAGAATGGTGAACTTGGTACCGAACTTTGTGGACAATCTATGAAATGCTGTACTTGGAGTGGCAGAAACCACCCACAGCTGTGCACGTGGAGCTGAGTCTTTCTTTTCCTTTTATATGTGACTTTAATCTTTACTAATAGTAGTGTCATTTGGACCTGCAGCTGATTTTACTGGTGGTCCCGGGTAAACGGCACAACAAAAGTGTGCCGATGTGCTGAATGACAGCGTTTGTGCATTAGCTGAGCTTCACAGTCGACACTGTGCGGGTTTAGTGACACTGTTGGGTTTTTTTAAATTACAGGGAGAAGGTTGGTTGGTACGTCAGGCATGTGGTGGACTCCCACAGGCCAGCGTCTCTGCTGTTGCCCTCTGTGTGACTGATTATGTGAGCAGATGTGATGTGTGCTCATATAACCATTATGCAGTAATAATATAAGTTGTAATAGTAACGGATTCATGTTCCTTTCATTCTGGCTGTCATTTGTAGCAGCATCACTTCAGTGTACATAATGAATGATTTGGGGTGTCTGTTTTCCTGTGATTGTCCCACATGTATCCCAAATGTAAGTAAGTAGAAGTACCTGATACTGAGTTTTACTTCTGTCATTAGTTGCTGTACACCGTTTCAGGCTTTGAACTACAGGAGTCTGTCCAAGTTATGTGCTGGTTTTTGGCTCTTCTGTCTTTGAGTGCCGTGGTGTGTTGGACATAATCCACACTGAGCAGTGCAGTTAACAGACTCCACATGCGGTGTTTGTGCTGCTGAGCGTCCACACGTTTCTGATCACACATGCTTCAGAGGGCACCATGGCTCCAGGCCAGCTGTTCATCCATTTGTTTGTTGAGTATCAATGTAGAATATAGATGCATTAGATCAGAGCTGTCTAGGGTTAAGGCACACCCTTCGGCCAATCACAAGCCAGTATTCCCTTTAGCTATTGTGTTTTCTTTTAGTCTCTACAGATCTTTAGAAGCAGGCCTGTGAAGAGCATGCAACAGGAGTGTAACCAATCAGAATCAGCTCTTTTAGTCTCTCACCTGTACTGAGAGGAAAATGTGAATTCTTTGAAATGATTTAGTACTTCCTCAACCCAAAGATGAATCAGTCCCTTATTAGAGTGCAGCCAACATGAGCGGTAGCAGCTCACAGCCATCAAAGTTCTGTTTGTGGGACTCTCCTGTTAGGTGAACAGCAGCACCCTCCCACCCTCGGCTTTTTGAGCGCGGGGACTGGATGCACACAGGTGACTGTGGGCTCTCACAGAGGTTCCCACGTGCAACTGTATGGCCTCCCAAAAGCTTCATTGTGTTCTCATTTATCTCACGGTTTAGCAGTGATGCACAGACACTGTGGGGATTTGGTCAGGATGTCTTTGCTGGTTGAAGGTTTCACTGTTATCGCTGCTTTCACAGCCTCCAGTGGACCAGCACAGCTATAACTTCCTTAATGAGGGTTTTGATTTCTGTGGCTTAATGAGAACTGTGTGGCCATAATTGGATCACGGAGGCCTTAAGCTTCCTGCTGCATTATATTTATCATTGCTCATGTTCTTTCCTGTAATAATCGCCTGTAATTCTCGAGAAGAACATTATTTCTGCATGTCTCAGCTTTTGTCCTGGCACCCTGTGAAGCTTTGTTTTTATCCTCATTTTGTTTCCAGAGTTTTAGTTTAAAGGACTTGTCACGTTCTGCCATCCACAGCCTCACAGTGTATGCCATGATTACAGCAGTCAGCACCTGCAGTAGTTCTCTATGGCTACGTTCACACTGCAGGCGAAAGCGCATCAAATCCGACTTTTCTGACCCTATGCGACCCGTATCCGATCATGGTATGACAGTGTGAACGGCACAAATCCGATATTTTCAAATCCGATCTGGGTCACTTTCGTATGTGGTACTGAATCCGATACATATCTGATGTTTTAGAAAGCGACTGCTGTGTGAACGGTCATGTCGCATTAAATCAGTCTTTTACGTCACTGACACAAGACAGACGCCAATTATCAGCGCCGGAGAAGACATCGCGAACGCTTCCTGGCCATCCAGTGTAGATGTCAGTGAAACTGTTGGGAACACAACGTGAACATTTTATTTGTACTGTATAATCTGCAGATTCTGACAGAAATCTGCAGATTATCCTTTGAAGCACCGCTCCTCTAAAACAGCAAAAAGGATTATTATTAGGTTATCTACATTATTATGTAAATAACAAAATAACTTAAAGCAAAAATTGGGAAACATAAAGTCCGAAGTCTTTATATTAAGGGCCATCAGTCAAACAATACTGTTTGCTCTGGGTCTAAACAGAGCGCGTTGTGTGTGACATCTTCTTTTGCGCATGCGGCCGCTTTGAGCGTTCACACTAGAGCGCGTTTGCTGTCACATTTTAATTGTAGTGTGAACAAGCAGACAAAAAAATCGGATTTGATCAAAAAATTGGAATTGAGCATTAAGACCTGCAGTGTGAACGTAGCCTTTGACACGTGACACAGATGAGTTGTCTCTTTGCTTTAGTCAGCCAGTTTCTAAAGACTCTGAGCCAAAACATGCTGTTCAACTAGATGTCGTTCATTGCAACAAACTATCAGTGGGTAAATATTAGTGTTGTGGTGTTCGTATAATGATGTGACTGAAAAGCACCAAAACATTCAGAATTTCAGTTTGACTGAAGCTGAGAGCAAAAACAACAACAAAAAATTCCAAGTGTTTACCTGTTTTAATGCCACAGTGATGTGGATGTGTGTTTGTGTGTACCAGTGCAGATAGGTTTCACTGCTGGAACTGCAGATGAGGTGTGTGTGTGAATGTTGTCAGGTGGTGGTAGCATCTGTTTATTTTAATGGTGTGACGTAGTGAGACAGACTTTCCTGTTAGATTGTGATTGTCATCTTAAATCTGTTCAAAGTATCTGTGAAAAACAAAAAGAGCAAGCCAAGCAGTTTATCTGAATCACAGAAGCTAACGTGTGTGTGCGCGTGTGTGTGTGTGTGTGTGTGTGTGTGCACGTGCGTGCGTGTGTGTGTGTGTGCACGTGCGTGCGTGTGTGCGTGTGTGCACGTGCGTGCGTGTGTGTGTGTGCGTGCCTTATTTGTTTTCCCCACGTGGTCATGTGATTAGCCATCTAAGTGCCAGTGTGATCATTCTGCCATAGATTAAAATGAGACGGGGTGCGTTCGACAAAGCTCTGGTGTTTGCTGGTGTTCAGAGCAGCCTGTGAAACAGTGTGGCCCCCACCCAAACCCCTGAATTTGTTGAGAACAGCTCAGCTGTAATGGGCGACGGCAGACTTGAGAATTTGTCTTCGTAACAAAATCGAGCTTGAATCTGAGCTTCAAGTGTAAACCCACTCGTCTGATTTTCTTCTCATAAAACTCCTCAGTTTAGTTTCATTTTCAGGTTTTAAGATGACGTAGCTCAAAGACACCAGGTGAGCGAGATGAATCCGACTGTAAATCTGTCAGCTTTGTCCTGTGTTGCATTCCCGTAACGCTGTTTCTTCTCAACTCTGCTGATCCATTACAGCCTCTCTAATCTATGGATCTTTGTACTGTAACTGTTGTCATGGTGACAGTGAGCAAAATTTCTCTAAGGGAGAAATTCATTGGTTTCCAGGCTGATTTATTTTTACTTAGTGACCTTATTTTCTTAACTCCTTTTTTTCATCCTCTTTTGATATGTTGTGGATCTCAGTCTTATACATGTATGATATAAATGGTGATATACTGTAATATTAATGTGTGCAAACAATAAAGAAATGATGGATGAAAGCTGGGGGTCTACTCTTTGATCATTTTCATACTCAGCCAACAAACTATACTGTTTAGAAAAGCTCAGTATAATACCTGAACTACAGTCTGTATTAGTATTTATTTATACAGATTATACATATTAATGTATCATTATTAATGAGACTGCCTGTTTGAGGCAGTGTTCCATATCTGTGTGCTTTATACCGACCAAAAGATGCTTCATATTTTGGTAACTTACAGTCACCAATAACATCTCTCCCTGTTTCCACCTTTACTGCTGACTTTCAGTGGTGATATGGTACTACACGAGCATTAAGATAAGATGGGGCCTGGTCATTCAGGACCTTGTGAGCAGGATTGTAAACTCAGCATATCCTGAACTTTACAATAAATAATGCCACTGTAGTGACTTCTGAGCAAAGATTTTGAAAGCTGCTTTGAATATTTATGTTGCAGCTTTTAGAGCCGCACAATATGATACAAGAAATCAGAGCATGCAGATATAAGTGTGACATTTTTACAGGCAGACGAGATCATATAAGCTGAAACAGTTCGAGTGTTTTTGAACATTTTCCTAATACATGCTTCGGATTTCAATTGATGATCCAATATTATGTCACATCCATGATTTTACTCTGTGGAGAGACAAAGAACACTGTTTTAAAATCCAGAAAGAATTAAGTAAAACATTCCAGCATTCAAAGAGCTCCCAGAAAAGCCTTCAGTTAATCCAAAATGCTGCAGCAAGAGTCCTGACAGGGACTAGAAAGAGAGAGCAGGTTTCTTATAAACAGCACATTTGCATAAGGTTGGGGAAACCTGCAGTCAGCTGAGACTGAAGAAGTCACCTGGATGAGTGACGAAAACGTTTCTCCCACTGAAAAACGTCCAGATGAACAGAATCAACTTTTGGAGATTTACTTACCTGGATGATTGAGCATGCATCAAGTCTCTATAAATGTGCATTTAGAGAGCCCAATGCCCAGACTGTTTGTTATGCAGTAAGATTTACACATCTTCATTTGTAAAGGCTTTAGTTCATTGGTTCCTGTATCTTACCCTAATTAAAAATGTAATCTAATTCAATAAATCCACTGAGCTAGAGCAATGAAAAAAATGCCATTTTGGAACATAGAAGACGTTTATACATGGACAAACACAAGAAAGAAAACAAATGCTTGGCCTCTGTGCTGTCAGTCACAATTAATATTATTATAACGACATGCAACATTAATATTAACATCACTGCAACAGTCAGTTCAACAGAGCTTAAATGCAGGCGTGCTCACTGGTGCTGGATGTTTTTTGGAGGTGTCATTTAGTGTACAGATTTAGATTTTGGTACATGTCAGTCATTTGGAGATTTAAGAGCTTTTCAAATCCAATCAGTGTGAAATGTCACCATCTGATGATTTGATGTGGAGCTCTCTGCTGAAGACTGAATTTAAAGACACTTATGACTCACTAAAGTCAACCAGTCCATGTGTCACTGACACACAGGACACTCCCACAGAAGCTGTGAATTCTAAAACACTGGAACGTGCCTCAGCAGAGTTCCTGACCTGCTGTTCCCTGCTGTGATCCTGTGAGTCATGCTTGGTTTAGTGCGCAGCTGCTTTACTCACTAACATGACTCATTTATTATTTTCCTCAATGGCTAAGTTTGTGTTCATCACACTCAAACTGTTTCTGTTTTTATAGCAGATTTTAAAGATGATTTCATGCAATTAATCATGCTTTTCAACCTTTTGGGTAATATGGGACAATTATTAACAAATTAGAAATTACATACATATACAGATGTACACATGCAAGTCCTGCTTCCAGATGCTGGAGCGTCTGAAGCTGGGAATCACTCAGGGTGTGAAGATCGATTAGATACTTCACCTGACCCACCTAACAAAACGACAACATTTGTGGAAACCATCTTTGTTTAGCTGTATTTTCCTAACCATACTCAAATAAAACTCAGAGTACCAGTAACCAATAATGGTGTCAGAGTGACTAGTGTGTCTGATTTACTGTGTTGCATGTTAGATAAATAAGGACAATGTGTCCTACGCAGCTGTGAACAGTTTCAGTAACGGACACAACAGTGGCTGTTCATGCAGATACTAGAAGGTTAGCTTCACACAGTCTCTGGTGCAAACACCAGAGAATTAAATGTAAGTTTAGAAGGCTGAGACACAGACATATACTACACAGTTGTTGAGTTAATGCAACATGTTGCAAATTACAAACCACTGTAATGTAGAAGCCCACTGTTTGGGTTGCTTTGCTGTACCAGCAAGGAAACACACAGACGTAACATGTGCTGCTTATTACAGTGTCAGGTTGAACATTATTTATTTCCAGGGCAGTTGGCAGTGAAATCATACGTAACAGAAGAAGAAGAATTTAAAAGAATTCAGACAGTCCTACTACACCGTTCACCACATTTGACTGCTGGTGAAGTAAAGAGTAAAGAGTTTGCTGTTTGGTACGTTATAGACAACACTGACTGTAAACTCAGCTGTAAAGAACTGAATCCCACTGACATGGATCAGATGTTAGTGGTGTGGTGCTGTGTGTACAGTATGTGTGCTCTGGGACACATTAAAAGTAATATTTGCTCTCACTTTAAATTAAAATGTCTGTAAGACTGCCTCACTTTAAACAAATGTTGATGTTAAAACTCTTGGTAAGATACTTACTGATAGGCTTGGTCCTTTATTTCTTTATAGACAAAATGCTAATGACTAACGGAAACGGATATTTATTATATAAAGTGTATGAATGTGGGGATTTCACACACAGTAATTCCAGAACATATGTTGACAGCACTGGGAAATTTTGCTTGGAATGAAATTGTGTGTTTGCTTTGTTTCTTTGCAGAGTGGTAGCTCATTAACATGATGTTGTAATCTTCTGTAGTCGGCTTTCATTAAAATGGAATATCCAGTGTTTGTGTAACGTCTTGACTCAGCAGACTATAAATTCCTGAGTGAAGCGCTCAGTCTAGTGAAGCTGTACCTTTGCTAAAGGAAACATCATCAGGTAAATCTTCATTTTTAACTGTTCTTTGGTGCAAATGTGTGATCACTGAGACATGTGGGCTGTTCGTGGTGAGGGTTTGGCAGCATCAGCAGCATCAGCAGTAGGAGGACTGGGAAAGTACTGGATTGACGACACAGACAGAGACGCCTGGACAGAAATGGGAACAAAAATAAGACACAATAAGAAATGAAGGATTTCTGTGTTTAAAGAAAGGAAAAAAAGCTAATGTTTTCTTAGAGCCTTGTTTGTGATTCACACTCAGCAGTATTTGATCATATGAGTGAGTATATTCTAATCCAAGTAATAATTGCAGAGACCAACTCGTGTGCAAGAGAAGAAAATGAAAGCCTTTGGACTTGCTGTCATCCTCCTAATGATCTTCATCAGCAGTGGTAAGTTAGATTTACAGATTGCTTTTGTTCTGTTCAATTCACAGTCGGATGAGTCGAATATTTACTTTACCATATAAAGCACATTGAGGCAACTGTTGTGATATTACGCTATAAAAAAACGAAACAAAATGTAACTTTTCTAAAACTGCTAAAATGTGCCACCAATCTTCTGTTTGGGGCAGTAACACTAAAGAACTGGACTTTAACATATTTCTCTTCTGTTTTTAATTCAGTAGATTTGCCATCAGTGTTCACTAATATTAAATATGAACGGTGATATTTATATCTCTGTCTTTGTCTTCTGTCAGAGGCTCTGCAGTGTAACCGCTGTGTTCCAATAACAGTTGGTGGCACGTGCACCAACAAAGTGGAGACCTGCCAGAGGCCCGATGAGGTCTGTGCCTATGTCATCAACACATTTCCCAGTAAGTATGGTTACACACACACACACACACACACACACGCACACACACACGCGCGCACACACAAACTTGTTTTCATATCTTAGTGATGACATCTAGTTGACAGCCACTTACCTTAACCATCAAAAATGAATGCCTAACTCCAACCTTTTTGTCCCCATAAGGGACAAATGGAGACGTTTCCAATTTTTGGTCCTCACAAAGATGTATAAACATGAATGAGCACACACACGCACACACTTATAAAACATTAACTTTATGTTTTGTACATTCTGTAAATATTTTCCGTATTTGTGGCCAAATTATTATTGTTATTGTTATTTCATATTATTTTGGATGATAGTGTTTCTTTGAATTCAAATCTGTGAGAGTACTGTGTGAGTTTTCACTTTGCTCTTTGCTTTACTGCAGGATACTCGTACTTCAAAAGATGCATGAGGAGAGCTGATGCCTTTGCTTTGAAGTCCATTTCCAGCTTTAACGTCTTCACATGTACTGATGATAGGTGCAACTGATGAGTGAAACTTCTGCATGAAAAATGTCACAATGATATCAGAAGACATTGAGTCACTTTTTACCATTGTCTTATTTTCTTTTGACTGTCTGGCCTTTAATTTCAATAAAAAGGATTGAAAGGATAACAAAAGGATAATTGTGTGTAAGGACTGTTTTTTTTCTGCCTGTCCCGTTTGGTTCTTTAGCCGTCAGAATTATTATCTGAAGGCCAAGAAAGATGCCCAACAGATTTACTTTACCAAGTGGATCATCACAGCCTTGCCATATTGGCCCCTTTGACTGACCTTTATTATTTTATTTTATTTTATTTTATTTTATTTTATTTTATTTTATTTTCACTTGTTACAGACAGGACAGACATGGCTGGGGGATAGGACAAGGAAAAAAGAAAGAGAGGGAGGGAAGGAAAGACAGAGGGGAAGAGGGACAGTGAGAAAGGGCAGGAAAAAAAAATCACCTGGATCACCTGTTGAGAGAGAACAAAAACAAACAAACAAACAAATAAAAAGAGAGCAACACAATTAACACGACACCACAGCAATAACCTGGGTAACTGTAAATAACAGTAAATACTAAATATTGAAAGTTATTGTGCAGCATGCAGGACCAACAGTGCACAATGTGGTTTGAGGTAGCAGCCAAGAAAGGTGTAGTTTGTGTCTGTGCACACCTGTGTGGATCAGCACGCTTGTATTCAAAAGGTTTCTCCATGTAACAATCTGCTAGGCGGTGTGGGGAGCCATGGCCCCGTCCCCCAGGGCATGAAGCAGGCATGCCATGTTGAGGCTGTCATTTTTAGCATTTACATGGATGTTATTAAAAATGAATAAGGTCGTTTACAAGTTATTTAGCACCAGGCTCTCCACACACACATAAGTGTGCGACTGGAGAGGAGCCGACCATCGTTCGGCTGTCCCCCAGCCCAGTCAGGAATGGCTCTCCTTCACAGGCGGGGCCGTATGTCTGAGACCAAACGAAGATCCTCAGTGTTACGGTATCACGTCATCTAGGCAGGATTCTGATTTGTTACTTGTAGGATGAACTATTGTAATTCATCATTATCAGGTTCTCCTAAAAACTTGTTGAATGACTAGCTGATCTTGATTCTGTTAGAAGTTTCCTCCTTTTAAAAGGGAGTTTTTCTTTCTACCGGGTCCAAGTGCTTGGTTAAAGAGGTCATCTGATTCTCCAAAGGTTGATTCTGTTCATCTGGACGTTTTCAGTGGGAGAAACGTTTCGTCACTCATCCAGGTGACTTCTTCAGTCTCAGCTGACTGCAGGTTTCCCCAATCTTATAAACAGGACATTTGCATAATGACTGAAACCAGCCTCACTCCCAAGTGTGTTTGAACTGTGTCTTAATTCCACCTACTTCACATACAAGGGTCAGTTCTACAGGCAGAAACATGGGTGTGCCATGGGCTCCCCAGTTTCACCCATCGTGGCCAATTTGTACATGGAAGAAGTGGAAAAGAGGGCGTTGCTATCCTACCCTGGAACACCACCAAGCCATTGGTTTAGATATGTGGATGACACCTGGGTGAAAATCAAATCTCAGGACGTACTACAATTCACGGATCACATTAACTTGTCAAATTCACCAGAGAGGATATGAAAAGTGGCAGGTTAGCCTTCTTAGACTGTGAGATTTCGATCAGTAATGGGGGACATCTAAAAGCTGACATGTACCGTAAACCTACACATACGGATCAGTATTTAAGGTTTGACTCTCATCATCCACTGGAGCACAAACTGGGTGTCATCAGGACGCTACAACACAGAGCGAACACCATCCCCACTGACACAGCAGCCAGGGAGGCAGAAGGACAGCACATCAAGAAGGCCCTGAGTAAATGTGGTTATCCCAGCTACATCTGTCACCATCTTACAATGCTGTGATTGCAGCCATTCCCCAACTCTCTGTGAATGGTTCTCATGGCCATTGATTAGTGATTGTTGATCAATGGTCATGAGAATTTGCATAATTAAGATTAAGGAACTGACCTCCCAGCCCATTGTTCCTTCAGTGGGCTGGTTTCAGTCATTATGCAAATGTACTGTTTATAAGGTTTGGGGAAACCTGCAGTCAGCTGAGACTGAAGAAGTCACTTGGATGATGACGAAACGTTTCTCCCACTGAAAACGTCCAAATGAACAGAATCAACTTTTGGAGATTTACTTACCTGGATGATTGAGAATGCATCAAGACGGGTCATCTGATTGTTCGGGTTTTCTCTGTATTATTGTAATGTCTCCTCTTTACAATATAAAGCACCTTGATTTGGCGCTGTATAAATAAAACTCAATTGAATTAAACTGAACAAACAAATGCAGCTTTGTAGCTTGCTGTGGAACCACACTCCAGTCCAAAGAGCTGCCTGAAACTGTTGGCGAGGGATGCCATTACAAGCGTGTAAAGAAGAATAATGGCTTTGACCTTATTGTCATTTTGTACCTTCTCCTCTCCTCTGTCCGCTGAACTTCTCTATAACATGGCAATAATGTGATGAAAAAGTTGGGTAGAGTCCTTTCTTGCATCAGTGCTGAAAAGTCTGTTATTTTGCAATCAGTCATAAACAAACTGGAGTGTCAGGGCTGCACCGGCCTTCAAAAGCAGCACAACAACAGCCACATGTGACTGTTTTAATTTGCTATTTAATGCAAAAAGCAAAGATTTGCTTCAATAAACTTGTTAGTTTATAGTTATTTTATTCCTGTTTTCCTTGCAATAAAAGACAGAACAAGAACAAACCAAGTTCTGTCTGATGGTTTGTTAGGAGGAACACAGTCTGAAGTGTACTCGTGGACTGTCATAATGAGGTGATGGGGAGGACAAACTGAAGAGCGTTGTTTGTGTCGACAGGCAACAAAAAACCAGAAATTAATTATTAAGTTATAAATTGTTGCCACAGGTGTTTGCAGCACACATTTTTTAGGCCTATAATGATATGACAGCACTGGACTTTATTCAGTTAAAGCTTCTCAAAATGTTGACAGTAGCCAGCCTGTTTAACACTTTACCTGTAAGACATGGATGATGGGCACAGTGGTTAACACTGCTGCATCACAGTGAGAAGGTTCTGAATTTAACTCCACCGGCTGGCCGGAGTGTTTCTGTGTGGAGTTTGCATATTCTCCCTGTGTTTGTGCAGGTTGTCTTCAGGTACTCTGGCTTCCTCCCACAATCCAAAGACATGCAGATAGTGGGGTTAGGTAATTGGCCATTGTAAATGGCCCATAGGTGTGAATGAGTGTATGTCTCTCTGTGTTAGCCCTGCATCAGCTTGACAATCTGCCCAGGGTGTACCCCTATGGCAGGGGTGGGCAACTCCAGGCCTCGAGGGCCGGTGTCCTGCAGGTTTTAGATCTCACCCTGGGTCAGCACACCAGAATCAAATGATTAGTTCATTACCAGGCCTCTGGAGAACTTCAAGACATGTTGAGGAGGTCATTTAGCCATTTAAATCAGCTGTCTTGGATCAAGGACGCATAAAACCTGCAGTTCCCCACCCCTGCCCTATGGTATCTGGGATAGTGCAAAGTACTAGCTCTTGCCTCAGTATTCTTCTCATTTCAGGATATTGACACCTGAAGGTCTGTACAACACTTGAACAGACTCTCTTGCAAGAAAGTTTTACATGTTAAATATCAGAAAAGCACAATGCATCATGTATCCTGTTCTTTTTCTCAGTGAAGGACAAAGCATGACCACACATAGCTGACTTTAGTGGGTTGTCCTGTAAAATGCTGAAGTGACCTAAATGGTAACTGGACTTAAATTTTTGAGCTTCAACATAATGTCCAGTAGTATGTTCCTGATTTACCCAACTACACTATACCATGTGCTGCTCTATCTATCGATCGATCGATCGTCTGCCATCCATCTGTGTACTTTTAGGTTATTGCACACTCTTCAGCCTCTGCTGTTGCAACATGAAATCTCCACCAAAGAAAGAATTACTGCTGCAACTGTTGAAAGAAAGGGAAGCAGCATCTAAAAACAGGAAGATAATTAAAAGTACATTTAACAGATGAAAGCTGTTCTTTGTTTTTCCCCTTTTTAAGACTCAGTTTAACTCAGCAATGAAATCTGAAATCACCACTTCAGATTTCAGGTCTGCACTTCTGAGAAAAAGCTTCTATTACGTGATCCATCAGCGGGATGTAGTTTCCTTGTAAATTTCTCTCTTGCAACACAGTTAAAAAGTCTGTTTTGTTGAACCCTGTCCTGACCGACCGTTACACAATAGACAGGCTCTTCTGCTTTGTGCTATGGTTATAAAAGACAGCACACACTGTCTTTCTTGGAAGGAAAAAACACTTCCTTCCAACATATAGGACACACATTTGGAGCTGAGGGTCTGAGCACAAGGTAACAACTCACAAGTCGATTAGTTCTTACCTGCAAACTTGTGAAACTGTGAAGTAGACTCTGCTTTGTTTATGCGGTAGTTCACTTGCACATTTCAAGCATCTGACATGCTGATATGAAAACGACTATAAAGAGCTGCAAAGAACACTGACACCTAAAGGCTTAAATAATGTTGATGCTTTAAAGAGAACAGAGACAGTGAGTAACATATTTGATTTGTGTTGGTGTGTCTCTGACAACAAAAGGTCAGCTGTTTCAAAATGACTGTTCAATGGGCAACAAACAGATTTTCTTTTTCCTCTGAAAAGTCATATCACTGATGAAGAGTCATTTCCTCGGGCACAGGAGGTCATAAATACTTTTCTGTTTTCTGTGACTTGCAGATAAAAACATGAGAGCTGCAGTGGGTGCCATTCTTCTCTTGCTGACTCTGTGTCAGGGTAAGTTTCTTTATTCTTGGCATACATGCAATTTATGCATTTTATTAATTCCACTTAAAGACTGAAGCATAACAGTAATCAGGTTATTTATTACAAAACATAGAATTCAAAATAACAGGAATAATAATTTAAAGAAATACAATAACTTTTTATTGTGACTTTGAAGCTTTAATGGGAGTAAAAAATGTCTTTTTTCCATTTTCACCTTTTTAACATTTTTATTTATTTGTATTATTATTATTGAAGAGTCCACATTGGTTATTTAAATCCTGTATAATGTGTTAGATATACTGTAAAAATGTTTTATATCTCAAGAATGATCTCTTACATTATTTTCATATGTAACACACTGTGTGTGTGTGTGTGTGTGTGTGTGTGTGTGTGTGTGTGTGTGTGTGTGTGTGTGTGTGTGTGTGTGTGTGTGTGTGTGTGTGCCGTTTCCAGGAGAGGCGCTGAGATGCAACTTTTGTTTCTCACACAACAGTAACCTCTGCACTCCTACAAGCACCCAGACCTGTTCGGGACAGGCTAATGCCTGTGGTGCTGTGATATTCCAAGGCGCTCTGAGTAAGTACTCTGTGGAAGGCGTAGTGTGTCACCAGAATATGTATTTTTACAGTGATCAACTAGAATTGCAGTACAATTATACAAGAGATTACTCCCATCAGAATAGAAGATTGTCACCACAGGATAACAGTGATCACTCGGAACAATTTGAAAGTTACTTGAAATAGCCCACAGCAATAACTGAGCCACAGATCCTCTGAGAGGTTCGACAGGTCATCCATCTATACTTGTATTTGAGACTTTTAAACACTGCATAAAGATAAGGAATGATAACACACAAAAAATTACATATGCTGCATGTGCATCTGATTGTTTTTATTATTTTTTTAAGTGAATATATAAACCAGGGATGTCAAACATATGGCCTGGGGACCAGAATCAGTCTCCAAAAGACCAAAAAAAAGAAATCTTATAAAATTTGATGGAGGGCACTGATTTTGGAATTTTACTGTATTTTCATAGCTTTTACTGTTTTAAATTCACACTACACCAAAGTAAATATATCATCAATAACAGTGAAAATATAGATAAAAGGGGGCTGTATGTGGCCCACAGTGTAAATGGAGTTTGAGATCCCTGATCTAAACTAATGTATGATTATATGTCTGCTCATTAAGTATGTTCACATGCTCACTTTAAGCGTATACTTTGTGTTTCACTATTGTAGGGTCTTCGTTCCGTCAGTGCATGAACATGGCGGTGTGTCAGGGCTACATTACGACACCTGGTGTGTTTGCCCAATGCTGCAGCACCGACCTTTGCAACTGATCCTCTTCCTTTAAGTCTACAACCATATGATCGCTGATCACTGATTCCTAAGTCAAGACTGGACGTTGTTAGCTTCATATCCTTCTTACACTGCTTCCAATCAAGTGCACTTCATGTTTGCTTTCTCTTTAATGGAATGGTATTTGGTATCTTATGGTATCTTCTGTGTCAGGTCCAATTAAACCAGTGAGCTTTGACTCTGAATGACACTAGATGGCAGTGGTACACTATACAACACTGCGAGCAGTCACTCTCATCAGTCTGAGAATCTGATACAGTGCCAACCACATTTAATAAAGAGGAAAAAAACGTTCTTTCTTGTTACATAAACTGAATCACATATGGAGAATGACAAATATTTGAAGCCTGTCTGTCTATACACTGATCTCAATTCATATCTATTGAACAGGAAATAATTCATCCATTCCCAATCACAGTGCAGTGGATTCTCCTTTGGGAATAGTTCCTCCCTTATGTGACTGTAAAATAAATCTGAATAAGCTTTGTGTAGTTGGACTTTTTTTTCTTTTCTTTTTTTAACTGGCTCAGCCTGTGTCAGGTGGCTAAGGGTCCAGTCATCAACTCTGAAACAAACCTCAGATCTTGACATAGACACTGATTTATCACACTGAGGTAATTCAGTATCCCCGTTGTTTGCAACAAGGATTTGCAGCTGTTTGACTGAAAACATTCAAATTATTCCTAAAATGAAGAAACGTTTTTCTTTAGGCGAGAAAGATAACATATAACCCACTGCGAGTGCCTGTTATGGTGAGAAACACATTGTCTCGGTGAATAACTCCATAAAGATAGCTGTAATTATTAAAAGACGACACAGACAAACATATTTCTGCATGAATACTATAGAATTCAGTATCCCCGCTGTTTGCAACAAGAATTTGCAGCTGGTTGACCTTTTTTTTAGGTGATAGTCTGTGGGACCCAGGACGCCTGTATACCTGCATCTCTACCAACTTGCATTGCAGTTTCTGTGCGTCCAGCCTCTTCTGTTCCATGTGAGGGGATTTTCTCTAAGGCAGGAGAAATGATCTCCTAGAAAAGAAACAGACACGGCCATTGCACAGAGGAACAAATTCCCTTCTTAAATCAAAACCAAACAGGATAACCTTTAATGCATCGTGTTTTTACTTTACAAGTTCATTAGCATTTTCCCTTTCCAGTTCACAATCTATTCTACCCCCACGTCATTATCCCATAATTTTGTCACCCCTCCGAAATACATGTTCAAAGCAACACAAGGGTGACCCAATATCAGACAGAATTATGAACTCCACTCTGTAGAGTGAGCAGTAATAATGAAGCAGTACACTTTGATTTGTAAATTCAAGCTGTTCTTTATATTTTTCGCCACCAGATGTCACCATTTTAACATATTGTAACTGTAGCAATGCGAATTGCTTATACCTGTGTATTCTGCCCGGAGTCTATAGAGTGTAACACCAGAAGGTGAGAAGAAGAGACTCATAACTGCTTATTAAGAGTTTAATAAAGTTTACCTCTGAGGAGGGAAAGTTCAACCGAGCATCTTGTGGAGGTTATAAAGAGAACAAGATGAAACATGGTGGCAGCGGGGTCTCGAGCGATCCACACCGCGCTTTGATGAAAATAGATTGAGCGGACGGTATGGAAGAAATATAGTATCATCAGAATCCAACTATTTTTAGACATTGAATTTATAACACTGAATTTACGCATCCAGCTAGGCTAGTTAGCGTCGGAGGTGCTAACGGCTCAGAACAACAAGTGAGACGCTGACGAGGAGAGCGCAGTGGCGGCTACGATGGATGGATTAAAGCCACCCGCACAGTGGAGTATAGCTCTGCTGGATGCTGAGGAAAAGGCGAGAGTGAAGCTGTTTTACTATCTGATTGGGGAACGGGGCAGGGAGCTCTGTGGAATGCTGATCGGAGCTGACAGTAAGTAACAGTAAGTGAGCTGATGAGAAAAATAGATGAACACTGTAATCCCAAAGTTAATGAAACTGTCGAGAGATACAGATAATATTGACAAATATGTTACGAACCCGAGAATGCTGGCGAGCACCAGCAACTTTGGACAATTAAAAGACTCACTGATCAGAGACAGGATCGTCTGTGGCACGAACAGCTCCAGTTGGAGAGAAAGGTTGCTCAGAGAAGAGAACCTCACATTGGACAGATGTCTAGATATTTGTAGAGTGATGGAGATTTCAGGAGAATACAACAAAACAATAGCAGGACAGGCTGTAGAAGAACTGCATGCAGTAAAACAAAAAGAGAGAAAAGGACTGGATATACTAGAGATATCATACAGATTTTGTGGAAGAGCACATGAAAGACTCAAATCAAAATGCCCAGCATATGGGCAAAAAATGTGGCAAAGAAAATCATTTTGCTATAGCATGCAGGAGTAAAAGCAGACAGAGTGAAGACAGAGAAAAGGTCCACACAGTGACGGAGCAGGACTTGGATTCTTGTGAGGACATAATGACTGTCACAGCTATGACACAGACTGCAGTAGAAGTGAACCAGATCAAAGAATCAGGCATGAAAAAATGAGAGCAGCTGTTTGCAGGCATGATGATTGGCAACAGCCTGGTCAAGTTTCAAGTTGACTATGGTGCAACCTGCAACATTATTCCCATCAACCTGTTGTCAAATGGAGCACACAGACAAGGTTCTTGTGATGCACAATAAGTCAAGGCTGTGTCCATTAGGAAAATGTAAGGTCAAGCTGACAAACCCAAGAAACAACAAAAAATACAGAGTCGAGTTCCAAGTGGTAGCGGAGGATTGTAAGACGCCTCTACTTGGGAGAACAGCTAGTGAAGCGATGAAGCTAATACAAGTTAAATATGATAACATCTGGGCTTTGGACAGCTCAGTGACAACAGCTCCATCAGAGAAAAACACGTGGTTGTTGGAAGAGATAAAGACTGAGTTTCAGGATGTGTTTACAGGAGATGGATGTTTACAAGGTGAATATGAGCTGGATATCGACCCAACAGTGCAGCCCGTCAAACTGCCAAAACGCAGAGTCCCAGTGTCGATGCTGAAACCACTGAAAGAGGAACTGATGAGTCTTGCAGACAGACAAATAATAGCACCAGTGGAATGTAGTACTGATTGGATCAGTGGGATGGTGACAGTGCAGAAGCCAAATGGCAAACCCAGGATATGTATTGACTCGAGACCGCTCAACAAAGCTTTGAAGCGTAGTCATTTCCTGTTACCAACAATAGATGACATCTTGCCAGATGTGTCAGAAGCGAAAGTTTTCACAGTTTGTGACGTGAAACATGGCTTTTGGCATGTGAAGTTTACAGAAGAGTCAAGCCATCTCACAACATTCGCAACATCATTTGGTCGCTTTTGTTGGCTGAGAATGCCGATGGGGATCAGCCCAGCGCCAGAGGTCTTTCAGCACAAACTGATGCAAGTGTTAGAGAACCTGCCAGGCACATACATCATTGCTGATGACATCCTGATCACTGGAAAAGGAGAGACAACTGAGTTAGCAGAAATGGATCATGACAGAAACCTGAGACTTTTCCTGGAACGATGCAGAGAGAGGAACATCAAATTGAATGTGGAAAAACTCAAGCTTAGAAGACAGGGAGTACCATACATCAGACATCTACTCACGGCAGAGGGGCTGAGAGCTGACCCAGAGAAGGTACGGGCCATCACAGACATGCCAGCACCAACTGACATAAAAGGGGTGCAGAGACTAGTTGGAATGGTCAACTATTTATCAAAGTTCTACAAGCATCTGTCAGACGACTGTGAGCCTCTCAGACAACTGACACACAGAGACAGCCTATGGGAGTGGACAGACGTGCAGGAAGATGCATTTAAGAGACTGAAAGAAAAACTAACACAAGTCCCAGTTTTGAAATATTACAGCCCTGAAGAAGAGCTGACACTGCAGTGTGATGCCAGCGAGACGGGACTGGGAGCAGCTCTGACTCAACATGGAGAACCAGCGGCATTTTCAAGTCGTGCACTGACGCTCACGGAAAGAGGTTATGCACAAATTGAAAAGGAATGTTTAGCTATTGTGTTTGGGATGGAGAAATTCCACCAATATACATATGGTCGTCTTGTGAGAGTGCAATCAGACCACAAGCCACTCAAGAACATTATTAAAAAGCCACTGTTACATGCACCTAAGAGACTGCAAAGGATCTTATTAAGGCTGCAAAAATATGACATAAGCATAACATATGTTCCAGGCCGCGACACGCTACTCGCTGATATGCTGAGTAGGGCCTACCTGCAAGAGAGCATCAAAAGCCAGACGGAGTTGGAGACAGAATGTGTCAACATGGTGGACTATGTACCTGTTTCAACAGAAAGCACGGACAGAATACGAGCAGGAACAAGAACCGACCACATACTACAAACACTGATAAAAACAATACAGAAGGGGTGGCTGGCCTGTAAGAAAGATGTACCTGTTGAAATAACCCAGTTCCAATCTTTGAAGGATGGACTGAGAGAGAGTGGTGATTTCAGAAGCACTCCAGGCAGATATAACACAGCGAATTCACTCAACACACATCGGAACAGAAGGGTGCCTCAGGAGAGCTAGGGACTGGGTTTACTGGCACGGTATGAACGACCACATCAAAAAGTACATTGCTACATGTGACATATGTCGGTCTGTAGATGCGAAACAACAGAAAGAGACACTAAAGCCACACGAGCCGACCACCAGACCATGGACCAAAGTTGGGACAGAGTTATTCAACTTTGAGGGTAGGGACTACCTAATAACTGTTGATTATTACTCCAACTTTTGGGAGATAGATTATGTTAGGGTTCAGATATTGAGGAGGAATCCAAAAATAATAACCACAGATCCGGCCTGGTGCAATTAGACGAAGATTTTAATGCACACATGTGGAGTCCAACACTTGCGCAGATTTCAGCGTTGAACTGTCTTACAATAGTCAGAACAATGACTTTATAGGGTTTCTGTTGCCAGGCAGACTCAATACAGCATACGTCAATCCAAAACCACAAACGTTCAGTTAACTTTGAACATAGTTTTAAAAAGAACATTGTCTTCGGCTCGAACCCAGGTGCTTCCTGTCACCATCCTGCCCAGGCTTATCTTCTGGAACATCAGGCCCACGTTCTGCACAAACTGTCACTCATGCAGGCACAATTTTGCAGTTGCAAGCAAAACATAATTAAACTCTTACCTATATAAATGAGTCTAATACTGTGTGTGTGGGTGTGTGTGTACATGTGTGATCCTCAGGCTGCACCTTAATTGACCTCAGCTTAAGCAACCAGGCTAAGGCCATCCTGTGTGTACCGATCTTGACTTATATGTAAAATATATACAACAAATGTTTCAATCTAATACCACTACTTAAAGCTTAATCAAAGCTTAAACAAAGATAAATGCATAATAAAACAACCTGCTCAAAATACTTGCACTCAGACTCTGCTTTCAGTTTCACTTCTGCAAGCCTTGCAGAAGTGTTTCCTGTCTCCTTTTGGCACAGGGTATATTTCCTGTCCCTGCAGCTCAGTTTCTCACCCACTGAAGACTTCAGTGTAAGAATATAAAAACATTCAAAAGCCTTTAAAATTATGGATTCAACTCAACAGTTTAAAGTGGTTTTTCCTGGACCTGTAATAAAAGCTTAATTGGGTGCCAATATGTTTAAACATCTAAATGCACTATCAATATTAATAATTAATGGAATAGTAATAATGATCATAAAAAATAGCAGCAAATAATAGCAGCATAACACGTTACTCCCACCTGACAATTATCTACCTCATACCAAGTCGAGTACTGTGATTAGAAAACTAAAGGCTCATTTCGCACGTCAGGGAATACCAAATATTGTTTTTTCTGACAACGGGCCCCAGTACAGCTCGACAAAGTTTGCCAACTTCAGCTGTTCAGAAATGGGAATTTCAACACCATACCTCATCGCCTGGCTATCTGCAGAGCAACGGCAAAGCAGAGTCTGCTGTTAAAACCGCCAAATGAGTCATGAAAAAGGCGAAATTGGCTGGACAAGATCCATATCTGGCCTTATTGGACCACAGAAACACCCCAACACAAGGTTTGACTACCAGCCCTGCACAGAGACTGTTAAGCAGGAGGACGAGGACACTCCTTCCAATAGGAGACAGATTGTTGCAACCCAAAGTGACTGATAACAAGTTAGCACTGATGAAAAACAGAGAGAGACAAACAAAGTACTGCAACAGGACGGCGAAAGACATGGACATATTAAACCCAGGGGACTTGGTGCGAGTCCAACCTTTTGAACCACACACCTTATGGACCAAGGCTAGAGTGTGTAACACTCTGGGAAACAGATCCTATGATGTGGAGTTGGACAACAGCAGAGTCCTCAGAAGGAATCGTCGCCATCTGAGGCGAGCTGTGGAGGTCAGAAAAGATATGTCAGCACATCCCCAGCCTGAGGGACAGAACACTACTGTGCCGACACAGAACAAAGAGAACAAACAAAACAACATTACCAGGTCAGGACGGGTAGTACAACTACCTGGATATCTGAAGGACTATGTATGCAAGGGGTAATCTGTGAGTTATATGTTGTGGTTTGTTTACTGGTCAGAGGAAAAAAAACAAACCAAACCAAAAAAACCCCATCTGTGATGATATTTTGAGTTACAGCTTTGTGATCTGTTTACTTGTTGAAAGAAAAGAAAAGAAAAACAATAAATAAATAAACAAATAAAAAAAGTTAAAAAAGAAGCTAAAAAGTTAAGTGGAAGAAATTTTTTTTGAAGAAAATGGTGACACACAAAGAAATGTCATGTCTAAGTTTTGTTCCAGTTGCAAACTGAGTTCTCAATTTATGAATAGTTCAAATGGAAGAACCCATTGTCTTTGAAAAAGAAAAGGGATGTAGCAATGGGAATTGCTTTTACCTGTGTGTTCCGCCTGGAGTCTATAGAGTGTAACACTGGAAGGTGAAAAGAAGAGACTCATAACTGCTTATTAAGAGTTTAATAAAGTTTACCTCGGAGGAGGGAAAGTTCAACCAAGCATCTTGTGGAGGTTATAAAGAGAACAAGATGAAACAGTAACGTTCGTATAACCTCTCAAGCACCAGATGTTTTGTTCTCACCACGGTTTATTGAGGAGGTACAGAAAAATGGGCCGTTAATCCCGAGGAGAGTCCTCCGGTACAACTCACTCTCCTGCTCCAGAGCAACAACAGACACCTGCTCCCCTTCCCGCACACAATCAATGACTTTTCCTGCAGCACAACCAGAACATGTCTCAAGTTTAACTTAATGCATGTGTAAAACAAATGCACAGAAATCAATAATTTTTCTACAATAATTAAATAGATTCAACATCTTCCTTCAACAGAATTGCGGACTGCACAGATGGTACCTTCCCAAAGGGAAAAGAACTATAGCTTACTCTGGTATACATTAGACTTAATAGTTACTATGTATGTGGCACTATGTTAAAGATAGAGACATGAAAATAGTACCCCCCCATTTTATTTTATGCTCAGAGACACTTTCTTTTAGTAAGGCCACTGCAATGTCAGTTTTACTGTTGTACAAGTTCCACCAGCAGAGGGCGCTCAGTCCTGTACGCATCGGTAGCTGACGCTACACTAGCAGTGTTGCCAACTTAGCGACTTTGTCGCTATATTTAGCGAGTTTTCAGACCCCAAAGACGTGAAAGCGCGTATCGCTTTTACTCTCAACAAGCAGCGGGTGCTGTAACACAGTCAGTTCTTCTTTTACTCTTTTACTCTTATGCTGTTTTGTGGATCACAAGGTTTAAAACTACTTATAAACACACACACACACAAAGTAACTCCACCAGAGTGCCTATTTTGGATCACTTTTGCCAGTCCAAGCCCAGGTAAAGGAGCAGGGTTGGAATTGTGACATTAAAAAAAACAATAATTGCTAAAAGAAATTTAATTTGTAGTTCTAAATAAACTCTAAATGCATTTAGGACGTTTTTTACTCACTTTATGTCTCTTCCACGATGTTATTTCTCTCTCCAACAACATAGGTTAAAATTATATTAGCATGACCAATTATGCAAATTAGGTGATGACGTCATTTAGCGACTTCTAGCGACTTTTAGGACATCCAATAGCGATTTTCCTTACTGAGGAGTTGGCAACACTGTACACTAGAAGAAGTAGTGTCAGTGGTGAAGAGGCAGCGTACGGCCTGTGCGCCGAAATAACTGATTAATCAGACATTTTTCTGTTTTTACAGGTAAGCTGGGTGGTTGAGAATAGGAAACAGAGGTTATAAAAGTGACAGACAGCAGTGGGGATTAATGATAAATGTCTTGTGTATGGCGAATGTTAAGCTAAAGAGCTAATTTCCAAGTTGGTCCAGTTGTTAGCCTGTGCCGATCCAAGTGTTAGACTGTACCGAAACTCTGTGAGCTCGGTGCAGGTATTTTTGGGTTAAAGTCACAATATATATGTTTTGCACAATAAGAGAAAATGTGAGGTCCATAAATAGATTAAAACAGTAGTAAAAAACAATATAAAACTGTAATCAGAGTTCACTATGTTATTCATGCGTATAGTAAAATGTATTTTTGTGATTTAACCAGTTTTCTGTAAAAATAAATATGTTGCACGGGAGATGAGTTGGCCCATCATTTCAGCGGTGTAACATATTTTGGCGAGCCAGCCAGGAGGTGGCGCTAGTGAGTCAACACACTCACCAACCACCTTCTTTCCCAAGAGACGAACCTTCAATCAAAAGAAATGGAATCCCTGCAACCTCTGTGTGACGAAGTGAGTGCAGCCTTGTGGCAGTTGGAGAGAGAGCATCTTGTGGATGTCTGCAGGCGACTGAAATGTTCCGGCCTGGATAGCGCAGAGTCTCACAGCAAGACCAAGAGGACACTCATCAGGTTGGCAGAGGGCATGTTTGATGATGTGGAGAAAAATGAGGAAGAGGATCAAGTGAAACAGTTTTATAAAGACATTGCTGTATACATCCAGAGACTAAGCAAAGGAGAGTGTCAGTCAGAAAGGGAACTCCATGGCACAGAGTCTGGGCAAAAGAAAGATCTTGAGGACACCACATGTGCTACTCCAACACAGATTGCAGATTTTCCACCCAGAGCCCGACCAGAGGCAATGCGAACTCTTCAAGAGGTAACATTGAGGAGGGAGTTTAAAATCTGTGGGCAGATTGGAGAGCATGGGCAGAAGGATAAGCTATCCTATCTCAGCCTGATTCGCCAGATTGAGAATGGGAGTGAAAAAGGGAACTCGGAGACTGAAATAGTGGAAGCAGTAATTAGGGCCATTAGTCCAGGAACGCCCCTAAGAGACATGTTGGAGATTAAACGTGGGTTAACACTTAGCAAACTGCTCACCATATTAAAGGGACACTATAGGGTAGACAGCCCCACTGAGCTCTACCATCAGCTCCTCAATATCTCCCAAGAGCCCAAAGAAAGTGCCTTAAACTTTGTATTTCGTGCCATTGAACTTAAAGAGAAGTTGTTACGGAAAGCGGCAAATGAGGAGACAGATGAACTGTATAGCAAAGCCACCATCCAGTGCAAATTCCTCCGCTCCATTGAAACTGGGCTGCTCAGTGACTCTATCAAGTATCAGCTACTGTCCCCCCTAAACGACATAACCATAACAGATGAAGAACTGATTGAGAAAGTCAATGAAGCTTCAAAGCTAGAAAATGAAAGATTTGAGAAATGGAAAAGGTCCACTGCAGCCAAGATTCCCAAGGTCCAAGAGCTCCAAACAGAATGCCAAACAGCCCTGACATCTGCTCAGAGCCCCTCCAAACCCAGAGAATCCCCCGCTACGGTGGCCATGACAACATTGAAAAATAAAGAGACTAAGTCAGACACGCAGCAGATTATAGAAGAACTACGTAAAGAGATGAAACAAATGTTTATGGCTGCTATGGAAACCAGTCCCCGCACCATGGCACCAAAGCAACGAGATAAAGGCTGTAAAAAGTGCAAAGAAGAGGGGAAAGGAGAGAACTGCCTGCACTGTTTCAAATGTGGGCGAGAGGGCCACTACTCCCGTGGATGCCGAGCACCGAGACTGTCATCGGGAAACGGGGAGGGACTACTGAGATGGGACCAACAGTAGTCCAAAGCCCACGGTCCCATAACGAACAGCCAAGCCCACCAACATCCTCCAAAGAAACTGCAACTAGTGTCCCATCAGCGGTAACTGAGGTTCACTATCTACCCCCTCAACGAAAGTCACGGTTAGTAAGCCTAGTGGGAAACAGATGTACTGTGAACTGTTTTATGGACAATCACCCAGCTAAGGTGTTGTGAGATTCAGGGGCACAGTCCAGCATAGTAAATGAAAACTGGCGGCAAAACCACCTCCCCCACACGGTCGTCAGACCCGTTTCAGAGCTGTTAGACAATGAGACGCTCACAGTGTTTGCTGCAAATGACACACCCATTCCCTACATTGGCTGGATAGAAGTCAGCTTCAGACTAGGCAGTGATTTGTCTCCAACCAGTGAGCTGCAAGTTCCAATACTGGTATCCAGTGACCCGGCTGTGGCCAGTGATCCCATCATCGGCTACAATGTCATTGAAGCTATCGTGAACCAGGAAGAAGTAAAAACCAAAGGAGGAAGAAAACAACTAGCACACTATGTGAGTAAAGCATTTGAAATAACTGTACGCACTGCACATAATGTTGTCAAGCTTGTGCAGAACAGCAGTGAAGGCCCAGAGACAGGTGTGGTAAGGACTGGTGTAAGAAGAGTGCCTTTGTCAGCAAACCAAGTCACCACAGTTTATGTACGGGCACACGTTAGTTCACATGCCCGGGGCCAAGACATGCTCTTTCTACCTGATGGGGCTGACCCACCACCAGAGGGCGTAATAGTCAATGATGTACTGGTGAAAATCCCAGACAGAAAAGTACCATATGTGCCCATCCCTGTGACTAACACTACAGACCACACCATTTATTTGGACAGCCGTAAAGTGATTGGATACCTTGAACCAGTAAAGACTGTATACGCAGCTGGCATCCAGACTAAAGTAAACGAGCTGACACAAGAGAACAAAAGTGGTACAGAGTTAAAGTCACATAATCCGAGTAACACACAGACACGAGAGAACCAACAGAGACCAAAGTCATGGGACCCACCAGTGGATCTCCAGCATCTGGATGAAAATCAGCGAGCGGCTGCGAGGAAGATGTTACGAGAGGAATGTGAGGCGTTTGCATATGACAGTGACGATGTTGGCTGCATACCATCCCTGAGGATGCATATAAGCCTCCATGACACAAATCCTGTGAAAAAGACTTACATGTCCATCCCAAAACCCCTGCACAACGAAGTCAAAGAGTATTTGCAAGACCTGCTTAACAAAGGCTGGATCACACCATCACGGTCCCCCTACTCATCACCTGTGGTATGTGTCCGCAAGAAAGACGGCACCCTCCGCCTTTGTTGTGACTTTAGGGAGCTCAACCGCAAGTCAGTCCCAGACCGCCATCCAATCCCAAGGATCCAAGACATGTTGGATGCTCTGGGCGGGAGCTCCTGGTTTTCTGTGTTAGACCAGGGTAAGGCGTACCACCAGGGTTTCTTGGATGAAGAAAGCCGCCCCTTAACTGCTTTCATCACACCCTGGGGGCTCTATCAGTGGGTACGCATTCCCTTTGGCCTGAGCTCCGCACCCGCTGAGTTCCAGAGAAGCATGGAGCACTGTATGGCAGGCCTCAGAGACACTATCTGCCTCCCATACCTGGACGACAACCTGGTGCACAGCAGCAGATTTGATGAACATTTGGAACATATCCGCCTTGTCCTCCAGCGTTACAGAGAGCATGGTGTTAAGCTGACCCCAAAGAAATGTGAACTGTTCAGGCGAAGTGTCAAGTTTCTGGGAAAGCTGGTAACAGGTGAAGGCTACACAATGGACCCGGCAGAGTTGGCCCTGGTGATGGCGTTAAAGGAAAAGACACCTGCAACCGTCGGAGAGGTACGTCAAATGCTTGGTTTCCTCTCTTATTACAGGCCTTTCATCCCCAACTTCTCCCGTGTAGCCCATCCACTCTGTCAGAAGAAAATTATGTTTTGATCAGTTACATGAAATGTATTCTTTATATCAGTGAAGCACATGTTTACGTGACTTTTGACATATACCTTGTCTGTGATAAACAACTTGCAGCTTCCCCTTTTTGTTCTAGAACATACAGATTTAGAAAAGGGGAACCTCAGCTCTGAGAATAACTCTGTGACAGCAACACATACACACACACACAGACACAACTGTATAAATAAATCTCGCGGACGATGATAGAGCGCGTGTCCGTGAGTGTCTCCTATGCAGGCGCTCTGTGACCGTCCTCGCGAGTAAAAAGGCAACTGCAGTGTTTGTGTGTTTTCTAACTCAGGTGTCTCAGCTGAACAAAGAACGGCAGGGTGATTTAAAGAAATCCCCTGTCACACTCTACAGCCTGCTCAGCCCTCCATCTTCTGAGAACTCTGCTCCAGTCTCAGCCAACAAGTCCAAAAAGGAGGTGAAGAAAAGTAAAGGCCACTTACCATCACGGGCACCCATTCAGTGGACAACCTCCCACCAAGAGACATTGAACCAGCTTGTAGATGCACTTACAAGACCCCCCATTCTCGGGTACCCCGACTTCACAGAGCCTTTTGTGTTACATTGTGATGCATCACAGGTTGGGCTAGGTGCTGTTGTGTACCAGCGCCAGCAAGGCAAGATGAGAGTCATAGCATATGGCTCCCGCACTCTGAGTCCAGCAGAGAAAAAGTACCACCTGCACTCTGGCAAATTAGAGTTTTTGGCTATGAAGTGGGCGATTTGTGAACGTTTCCGGGATTATCTGTACCATGCCCCATCGTTCGTGGTGTACACTGATAATAACCCACTAACATATGTGCTCGCTACTGCAAAGCTTAACGCCACAGGTCATAGATGGGTCGCGGAGCTGGCCAGCTACAACTTCACCATCCGCTACCGTCCAGGCAAGACCAACGCAGATGCTGATGGGCTGTCGCGAATGCCGCTGGACATTGACAGCTACATGAAGAGCTGTACAGCTGAAGTTGGACAGGAAGCCACAAGCGCATCAATGGAGTCTGTAATGGTGGAGGAGAGAGACCCTTGCCAAGGTGTTGGAGTTATCCAGGTTAGTGCTCTGAAATTAATCAAAGATTCTGACACTACCCAGTCTTTTACACCAGACCAGATACGCAGAGCCCAGGAAGCAGATGAAGTTCTGGCAAGAGTGCTCTGGTATAAGTCGCTGGGTAGAAGACCGAGTAGAACTGAGGTGAAGTCAGAGCATCCTGCAGTAGCTGCACTACTCAAGCAGTGGTTGAAGCTTCACGTCGACCAGAATGGTGTCCTGCGTTGCCAAACATCACGCCGAGAGCAGCTACTGGTCCCTAAAGCCTATCGTCCCCTGGTTTTTAAAGAACTCCACCAAGACATGGGCCATTTAGGGGTGGAAAGAATGCTCGACCTGATTTGAGACAGGTTCTACTGGCCGCAGATGGCGAAAGAGGTTGAACACTTTGTTACAGAAGAATGTGAGTGTCTTAAGAAGAAGAAACCGAGTAAGCAGACCCGTGCACCTTTGTCCCCGATCCAGTCCACTTACCCATTCCAGCTGGTGTCCATAGATTTTCTTCACCTGGAAAAGTGTAAGCAGGGCTACGAGTATATACTTGTTGTCATGGATCACTTCACGAGGTTTGCCCAAGCCTATGCAACGAAGAACAAAGCAGCTAAAACAGTCGCTGACAAGCTCTTCAATGACTTTGCACTCAAGTTCAGCTTCCCGACCAGACTACACCACGACATGGGCAAGGAGTTTGAAAACAAACTCATGGCAAGATTGAAAGAACTCTCTGGTATCCAGGGCTCCCACACGACACCCTACCACCCACAGGGTAATGGACAGGTGGAGAGATTCAACCGCACCCTGCTGTCCATGTTGCGGACCCTGGAGGACAAGGAGAAGGATGATTGGAAAGAGTCACTAGCTAAAGTCGTGCACGCGTACAACTGTACGAAGAATGAGGCAACAGGCTACGTTCCATATTACCTCATCTTCGGACGTTCCCCACGCCTGCCCATTGACTTGCTCTTCGACCTGAAAAGGGATGAAGCTCATGTGGACTATGATGACTATGTTAGCTGCTGGAAAAAGAGAATGCAGGAGGAGTACACAGTGGCTTCTCAAACTGCTACCAAGGAAGCTGCTCGAAGCAAAGCGTACTACGACAAGAAAGTTAAAGGGAGAGATATTCAGCCTGGGGATAGAGTGCTCCTCCGAAATCTCACTCCTCGAGGTGGTCCCGCAAAGATCCAGTCCTTTTGGGAGAACCAAGTCTACAAAGTGAGGGAGAGGAAAGCAGATGACAGTCCAGTGTATGTGATCAGCCCTGAAAATGGCCAAGGCAGAGATAAAGTGGTGCACAGAAATCTCCTACTGCCCTGTGACTTCCTGCCACTTGAGAAGCCATCAACACAGACTGTTCAGCCCCCAAAAGACTCTCCAACGGTGACAAGGAAGAAGTTCAGACCTCCGCGTAGACAACAGCAGCCAGGGAATGGCGACACATCGGATGATGACGACAGTGGCACCTTCCAGTGGTACCTCAGGCCAGTTCCAGGGAGACGACAGAGGCAGACTCCGCTTAACCCTTTGGCAGAGTCCTTCCAGCCTCATCTGAGTCTCCACTGTCAAGAAGAGGATTTGCCACTACAAAGTGAAGAGACTGTGTCTGGGCAGATCCAAGGCCCTGACCCTGACAATGATAGGCCACTGAGTGGTGATGCTATGACTGACATTTTAGCTGCAACTGGTGGTGAGACTAACTCTGTGAGGCAGCGACCTCAAAGACAAAGACAGCAACCAACTGTGCTGAGCTATGACACTTTAGGTCAGCTGACTTTGGTTCAGAGGAACTGTTCAGTGACTACGGCTCAGGTGATTGACTGTAATGGCTTCTGGAGACCATGGGCTGTAGGAGTGTGTTAAAGCGATGGTTCAATAGATGATTCAGACAGAAATGTCAGGAGACATTTAATTTTGTGGGGGAGAGTGTGGCACTATGTTAAAGATAGAGACATGAAAATAGTACCCCCCCCATTTTATTTTATGCTCAGAGACACTTTCTTTTAGTAAGGCCACTGGAATGTCAGTTTTACTGTTGTACAAGTTCCACCAGCAGAGGGCGCTCAGTCCTGTATGCATCGGTAGCTGACGCTACACTAGAAGAAGTAGTGTCAGTGGTGAAGAGGCAGTGTACGGCCTGCACGCCGAAAGAACTGATTAATCAGACATTTTTCTGTTTTTACAGGTAAGCTGGGTGGTTGAGAATAGGAAACAGAGGTTATAAAAGTGACAGACAGCAGTGGGGATTAATGATAAATGTCTTGTGTATGGCGAATGTTAAGCTAAAGAGCTAATTTCCAAGTTGGTCCAGTTGTTAGCCTGTGCCGATCCAAGTGTTAGACTGTACCGAAACTCTGTGAGCTCGGTGCAGGTATTTTTGGGTTAAAGTCACAATATATATGTTTTGCACAATAAGAGAAAATGTGAATTGCTTTATGTTTAGTTCATGAAGAGTGAATGCTGTAAAAAATATGTTAAGAAAAACATTTATTTGAAAGAGATCTAGTTTAATAAATACAGTTAAGAAGACAGGTTCATAAACAGATTAAAACAGTAGTAAAAAACAATGTAAAACTGTAATCAGAGTTCACTATGTTATTCATGCGTATAGTAAAATGTATTTTTGTGATTTAACCAGTTTATAAAAGTGGTGCACGTGAATATGAAACTGTATAAGTTACTTGTATAAAGTAATGTCAGCTACACTAGAAGAAGTAGTGTCAGTGGTGAAGAGGCAGCGTACGGCCTGCGCGCCGAAAGAACTAATTAATCAGACATTTTTCTGTTTTTACAGTTTTCTGTAAAAATAAATATGTTGCACGGGAGATGAGTTGGCCCATCATTTCAGCGGTGTAACGGTGTGTTCACACCGAACGCGATAGACACGAGCGAAAACGCCCCAAACGCCCCTAATTTGACGCGTGCACATTCGCACCTCGACGCGTGTCCAAGAAAAATCCATCGCGTCAAAATTGCATATTTTTGACGCGTGAACCGGAAATGTGGGAGGGATGTGGGAGGAAGTTGTGCCAGACAGTATCTTTGCTAGACGGCAGCTGTCGAGCTAGCGTTTCTATTTACTGTGGAGAGCAGAGCAGCGGCGTTAAGGGACGCCCCTCGCCGTACCTGGGTCCATCAAGTCCTCCAGACGGGTGAGCAGTTTGGTGAGTTTCACCATTTGCTCCAGGAGCTGCGCCTGGATGACAGCCGATTTCAGCGATATCGCCGTCTTTCCCTCGCCCAGTTTGAGGACCTGCTGTCCCGCGTTGGTCCAAGCATCGCCCGCCTAGACACCAACTACAGGTGCTCAATCCCACCTGCAGAGCGCCTGTCCATCTGCCTGCGGTTAGTAAAAGTGTTTAATACGGTAGTCCTTTATTGATACCTGTGCTAATATATGCTAAACTATCGTTTATACACTGCTAACATGGATGTGCTATGCTATCAATGAATGCCGTCGGTGTTTACTGATAGCAAACTGTGGTACGGAGATGACTGTTTATAATATTTCTAGTGATACTTGAAAGGTCTCATCAAGTCCCGATTTAATTCAATTTATGCTGTTATCAGTGTTTGCATTGATAGCATGGCTGTGGTGTCTATCAGTGTATGCTCTCTGTGTTTGCTGATATCAAACTGGTACAAGGGCCACTGTGGGTTAATCTTTGTAGTGATACTCACTCCTTATTTACACCTGGTTTAATTCTGGTATAGATGAATATTTGTATGTAATCCTCGCAGCTGTCAGACTCTATAACAGGGGTCACCAGCCTTTCTTTAAACTGAGAGGTAGATAAAATTGTGAACAGTTTGGTTCATCTTTAGTTATATGGTTCTATCTTGATAAGCTATGTCTTATCACAGATTAATTTTTCAAAAATATTAATGATTTAAGCAAGGAAAGGGCTACATGTCAACATACAACTCTTTATTTCTATTAATGTCTTACTTCATTCCTACCTGATTTACATGTTTAGGAATTATGAGTGATTGGCTCACTGTAGTGGTAAAAGTTGCTACCAATCAAATTATGATATGGTAAAGTTAAAACAAAACACAACTGACTGTTTTATATTATATCTAATATATATTATGTAATTATCCTTATAATTAGAAAATGTTTTATGTAAGATTTGTTTTGTAATTTAAATCTGACATCACAAAAGTATTTTGGAATTTGAATAATGTATTTTGTAACTGCAGTACACATAATACTAATTTTGAACAATTTTGTCCAGGTCCCTTGCCACCGGGGACTCCTTCAGGACCATCGCGTTCAGTTTCAGAGTCGGTGTGCCAGATCACCCTCCAGGTAGCGACGGCCATCTGGGACTGTCTAGTGGGCGACTTCATGGCTGTGCCTTCACCTGGAGACTGGCGGTCCATCACAGAGGGATTCCAGGAGCGCTGGAACTTCCCTCTCTGCTGTGGAGCTCTGGATGGGAAGCACGTCCAGACAAAGGCCCCCATATATCACATAGGAGAGACACACATTGATATACACTAAATATTTATTTCATTTCTTTTTTGTGGTGCCCAAATTTATGCACCTGCTTGATTTTGTTTAAACAATTATTGCACACTTTTTGTAAATCCAGTAAACTTCTTTTCACTTCTCAAATATCACTGTGTGTGTCTCCTGTATGATATATTTAACTGACATTTTTATTGTAACAACTAACGATTTATACAGGAAAATAATGGCTATTATCAAGGTTGCCCAAGCCTTTGCATCCCACTGTATTAGTATATTCTGTCATTAGTATAATATGAAATAAATTCTATATGTGTCAAGTCGTGTGCCAACATTTGCTGTGTAGTAGAACTGAGACATTAGTCATTATAAAAATTTATTTGAAATAATATTAAAATTCTCACAGAGAAAAACATTAAATATAAATATATAAAATATAACTATTTACAGAGAGACAGGAATAAAAAAAAAAAAAAAAAAAGACCCAGCTGCTCCAGAGCAGGAACAAGGCTGAGGAGGAAATGCTCCATTGGAGACTGGCGTGGCCTCTTCAGGGACTCCAGGATGGCCAGCTCCACCGCCGATGGACCGTCCTGGGACCCGTCCCTCATCTGCCTCGGAGCTGTCCTCCTCTCTTGTGCTGTGTTTTACAGGCCCAAACACAAAGAAATGAGAAGGCTGCTACTAGATTTTAATTTCAACATTGAAAAAACAAAACAGGATATTATCAGATTAGTTGTAGATATTTAGTAAAGGTGATCACAAGGCAATCCCACACCGAGTAAAAAGCTATCAGTGCGTGCTGTACATCTGATGCTACAGTTGCATACCTGTGGGTGCAGCAGCAGGAGCTCAGGGACTGGGGAGCCAGGAGAAGCAACAGGGGATGCTCTGCAGCAGAATCAGTTGGTTCTATCAAGACAATATTAAATGTTAACAGGTTGAATACAATAATCATAGAGAAAGTATATACAGTGGTCCCTGTTTTATTGCAGCAGGGGTTCTCAGAATAACTAGCCCCTCGCCATGCACTTTCTACACTTTTTTCCCCACACACATGAACATTAGTCACAGTTCTCACAAGTTGATTGTCAAAGTGCAAACCTTTGTAGATTGCAAAACGTAAAAGTATTTTTATGCCGCGTTTTGTCTTCATCTGCCTGCCACTTTTGTGCGCCTTTTCCTTTTCCTTCCGGTGCAGGTGTCTATTTCCGAATGAGGGTCATAGTTATGGGTGTTTTTGTGCTGTTTTTTCTATTGGACGTGATGGTTATCAAAACCAAACATGATCAATTTGGCAAGCGCAGGAGACACGACACGGAGGAGATTTGTCAATCAGGCTGCAGAATGCAATGCTGTACGGTGCAATGAAAAATCAGCGAAAAAGCGAGGCAGTGACGGATGAGCGGGACCACTGTGTGCTGTTTATTAATAAACAATATATTCCTATATGACAACATGCATAAAACCAGAACGGTATTTGTACATCAGTGGGAAAATAGCGGGACAGTAGGCGGGCTTGCTAGCTTTAGCGCGGCTTCATCGGGTCAGTCTGAAAATTAAAAAGAAGAACAAATGAACTTACCAGGTTGCCCGATCTCCTCACTTCTGTGCCTCCAAGCTCGGTCCTTTTTATTCCTGTCCCGGTAGAAGTAGCAGCTAGCATCGTATAGTTCTGGACGATTAGCCACTGCTTAGATGAGTTTTTCCTCCATACTGAATGAAGAATGAAGGGCTTTGGTTTGATCTGCCCCTTTGACCTGGTTACAGCCACGTCACCAGGCTCCTGATTGGTTGACGCGGGCGCGACTTGGACGCTGGAGTTCAAATTTTTCCAACTCGAGCGGTGAACGCGAACGCAGCGTATGCACAAAGTGCAACACAAAAACTCACGCGCGTGTTTTTTTTCGCGAGTCAAACGCGCCAGACGCGGCACACTGACAGCGTTTCCGCTGCGTTTTGGCGTTTTCGCGACGCAAATCTGCTTCCAAATTTTCGCCGGACGCGCAATCGTGTGTCATCGCGCTTTTCCATTGACTTTATATGTAAACCTGACGCTCTGGACGCCTCTATCGCGTTCGGTGTGAACACACCGTAACATGTACAATAATGGATTTCTAGTCATTTTACATCAGATGAAAACTTTGGTCGTAAGATTCATATAATTATTGATTAAAAGCTAGAAAAGAAAGAAAGAAAGAAAGAAAGTATGTCTTTGTGCCCCCTTTTCCCTGTTAATGGCCTACCTGCCCCCCTGGCAAAACTTTGCTAGACCCGCCCCTGCACAGTTAGCAGCTGTCAGCTACGTAGAAAAGGATCCTGGTGTAGAAAGTAATAAATAAATTCTAACAACAGCTTATCAAGGTTAAATGTGCTGCTGTTGTTGCAGCTGATCATTGATCAGTTTCATGATTGAAGTAGCAACAGGAGAGGGAGGGAGAGAGAGAATGAGAGGCAGTCGCTCCATATATTGGTTGTTAAGCTGAACGTGGGAATGCTTTACAAACATTCACAGATGAACTTACACATTTGCTTTACTTCTCTCTGGGATAACTTTCTCAGAGATAAAGTGCCGCCGACAGGTCTCGCACGCCACAGCCGCTCTATCACATGACTCACACTCCTCCGACGTGCTAAGGTTATGAGCTGAGTTTTGTGAGATGTTTTTGTGATAGTTAATGGATCGGATTACATTTTTTATTTCTCTCTGATGTCTGATCCAGTAATTTAGGTCAATATTGGACCGATACCGATACTGTATATCGGATCGGTCCATCCCTAATATATGTATATATATATATACAGTGGCTTGCAAAAGTATTCGGCCCCCTTGAACTTTTCCACATTTTGTCACATTACAGCCACAAACATGAATCAGTTTTATTGGAATTCCACGTGAAAGACCAATACAAAGTGGTGTACACGTGAGAAGTGGAACGAAAATCATACATGATTCCAAACATTTTATACAAATAAATAACTGAAAAGTGGGGTGTGCGTAATTATTCAGCCCCCTGAGTCAATACTTTGTAGAACCACCTTTTGCTGCAGTTACAGCTGCCAGTCTTTTAGGGTATGTCTCTACCAGCTTTGCACATCTACAGACTGAAATCTTTGCCCATTCTTTGCAAAACAGCTCCAGCTCAGTCAGATTAGATGGACAGTGTTTGTGAACAGCAGTTTTCAGATCTTGCCACAGATTCTGGATTGGATTTAGATCTGGACTTTGACTGGGCCATTCTAACACATGGATATGTTTTGTTTTAAACCATTCCATTGTTGCCCTGGCTTTATGTTTAGGGTGGTTGTCCTGCTGGGAGGTGAACCTCCGCCCCAGTCTCAAGTCTTTTGCAGACTCCAAGAGGTTTTCTTCCAAGATTGCCCTGTATTTGGCTCCATCCATCTTCCCATCAACTCTGACCAGCTTCCCTGTCCCTGCTGAAGAGAAGCACCCCCAGAGCATGATGCTGCCACCGCCATATTTGACAGTGGGGATGGTGTGTTCAGAGTGATGTGCAGTGTTAGTTTTCCGCCACACATAGCGTTTTGCATTTAGGCCAAAAAGTTCCATTTTGGTCTCATCTGACCAGAGCACCTTCTTCCACATGTTTGCTGTGTCCCCCACATGGCTTGTGGCAAACTGCAAACAGGACTTCTTATGGTTTTCTGTTAACAATGGCTTTCTTCTTGCCACTCTTCCATAAAGGCCAACTTTGTGCAGTGCACGACTAATAGTTGTCCTATGGACAGATTCCCCCACCTGAGCTGTAGATCTCTGCAGCTCGTCCAGAGTCACCATGGGCCTCTTGGCTGCATTTCTGATCAGCGCTCTCCTTGTTCGGCCTGTGAGTTTAGGTGGACGGCCTTGTCTTGGTAGGTTTACTAGTGATGGGTCCAGCAACACTGACGCACCGACGCATGTATCAAGCTCACCTAGCGATGCCTGTATCGGTGCGTGTGTCGCTTTAAGAAAAAGTCATGTGATCGATCCAGCTGCTGTATCGCTCATTGGCAACGCGCCAAACTGTGTTTAAAAGGTACCGCATCCGCATCCGCATCTAAGGAACGAGTCGCCACCAAAAAAGCCAAAATTACTCTCACCAAAGGAAAAAAAAAATACATATACCTCTACAACATAATGGAACCCGAAAGAAAAAGAAAAGTTTCTGCTGTGTGGGATCATTTCGATCTTTTAACTGCAAATAAGGTAACTGTTTGTCTGCCTTTGTTTCAGTGTAATCTATCAGAATAGGAAAAACAGCAATGTGACCTGCAGTGTAAAATATTTATTTCATTTTATGCAGGTTAAATGTCGCATCTGTTCTGTGGAGCTTTCGAACACAAACAAAAGCACCTCCTCAATGTTTAGGCATTACAGAGCAAAACATGAAAATCAGGAGACAAACACACCAACAATGAACACAGGTAGGCCTATATAGACATTGAGCAGCTTTATAATTTTTTTTAAAATTAATATGTGTTTTATTACTTTGAAATCAAGCATCTAGGAAGATTGCTCTGGACCAGGCAGTCCTGAATTTTATTATAAAGGACTGCCAACCCCTTAGCATTGTGGAGAGTGAGGGGTTCAGGGAGCTGGTTCAGGTCCTTGAGCCATCATATGTTTTGCCAACCAGAAAGGTTTGTATAGACAATGTTTCATCAGGTAGCTGATGTTAAGTACTGCATACTGATTTAGTTTTGTTTCATCTTCAGACCATAAAGGAATTGCTAGCCAAAAAACATGCGGAGGAACTCGAACAAGTGAAAATGGAAGTACAGCAAGCTGTGGCAGTGAGTATAACAGCTGACCTGTGGACCTCTTTGAACATGGAGGCTTACTTGGCTCTTACTTGTCACTACATTAATGAGAATATGCAGTTGTGTACATCTGTGTTGGGTGTGAAACACTTTCCACAAAGTCATACTGCAGACAATTTGGCCCAATTCAAAAAGGGCATGATGGATGACTGGGCCATCACAAATAAGGTAAGGTGTCTTGTGACCGATGCAGCACCAAACATGATTGCAGCAACAAGAACTCTCCAAATTCGACATTCAATTTGCATTGCACACAAACTCAATTTATTAGTCAAGAAATCATGTGATCAAATCCCTGAACTTTCATCCATAAGAGAAAAATCTAGACAAATCGTGTCATTCTTCAGATCCAGCACTACAGCCAAAGAAAAGCTTGCTCAAGTGCAGCAGCAGATGGGACGGCCCGTCTTGAAACTTATCAACGAGGTACCAACACGTTGGAACAGCACATATCAGATGCTGTCACGGCTACATGATGAGAAAGAAGCAGTCTGGGTATCTCTTGCTTCTCTTCCAACAGATTTAACTCCACTTACGGCTGATGAGTGTGACATCGTAAGGGAAGCACTTCTTGTGCTGGCCCCTTTCCATCAGGCCACAGTGGAGTTGTCTGAGGAGAGGAGAGTTTCAGGATCAAAAGTAATCCCGATGATGAAAATGCTATATTGTGCACTTGAGCGGAACTCTTTACATCTACACACACAAGCAGCCACCCATCTCCATGACCACCTGAGGCGTCGTGTCACAGACACTGCTTCTAATCTGGAGTCATTAAGTGTGTTGACCCTCTCAACACTTTTAGACCCCAGATTTAAAACACTCGGATTTCGTAGTTCCTCCAAGTGTAGTGAGGCAGTCAATCGCCTGAAAGTGGAGTGTGCTGCAGTAATTGCCCGCACAACCATCTGAGCCACAGCCTGGACCTTCATCAGAGCAGTCACCTGTTCAGGGCAGGTTCAATATTATCAGCTTATTCGTACATTTATTTTGATGCTAATGTGTACTAATATGGAGTAGATGACATAAACTAAAATGGCCATGCATTTTTTTTATTATTTCAGAAAACCTGTGGCATCGGCTCGATGAAGAAGTTGGCAGACAAACAAACAATGCAACAGCGGACTCCATCATTGAGGTCCAGCGCTACTTGGCGGAGAGAAACATTCCACGATCAGAGGATCCTTTAACGTACTGGGGGAATAGAAGAACATCTTATCCTAACCTTTTCCACCTGGTATTACAGTTTTTGTGTACCCCAGCTTCATCTGTGCCCTGTGAGCGTGTATTTTCCAAAGCTGGGGAAATAGTGTCAAAAAAACGCAATAGGCTGAATGCAAAAACCTTGGATAAACTTATTTTTCTGAATAAAAATTTATAATAAACTCTGAGTCAATTGCATTTAAATGGGTAATATTACATTTACAATCATTCTAATTTTCACTTAATGACATTCACAATATATTTTAAAGATTTCTACAATATTTGAAATGTCAAAGATATAAAATGATTCCATGGACAGTACAATACCTTACAGTGTATACAAGTATGACTAGGTAATTGAATTAGTGTCTGTTGCGTGTCTGAAGTAAGTTGCCTGCAATGATATTTAAGGTCCAGCAGGTGTCAGTATGGAGCAAAACAGCAACACTGTGTCGACACAGTATCGACACAGTTTGGGGAATGTGCTGAAACGCTTCACGAGGCCTCATCTACCCATCACTAAGGTTTACAGTTGTGCCATACTCCTTCCATTTCTGAATGATGGCTTGAACAGTGCTCCGTGGGATGTTCAAGGCTTGGGAAATCTTTTTGTAGCCTAAACCTGCTTTAAATTTCTCAATAACTTTATCCCTGACCTGTCTGGTGTGTTCTTCGGACTTCATGGTGTTGTTGCTCCTAATATTCTCTTAAACAACTTCTGAGGCCGTCACAGAGCAGCTGTTTTTGTACTGACATTAGATTACACACAGGTGCACTCTATTTAGTCATTAGCACTCATCAGGCAATGTCTATGGGCAACTGACTGCACTCAGACCAAAGGGGGCTGAATAATTATGGACACCCCACTTTGCAGTTATTTATTTGTAAAAAATGTTTGGAATCATGTATGATTCTCGTTCCACTTCTCACGTGTACACCACTTTGTATTGGTCTTTCACCTGGAATTCCAATAAAATTGATTCATGTTTGTGGCTGTAATGTGACAAAATGTGGGAAAGCTCAAGAGGGCCGAATACTTTTGCAAGCCACTGTATATATGTATGTATATACAGGGTTCGTACGGGTGCTTGAAATCCTTGAAAATGCTTGAATTCTAATGTCGTCTTTTCAAGGTTTGAAAAGTGCTTGAATTTCAGATGTGGTGCTTAAAGGTGCTTGAAAATGTAACTGTATTTCATTCACAATAAATGGCTATCTGATTGAATTGTTTTCTTATCAGATAGAGAAATAAAATGAGACGCAAAAGCAAAATTTCCCGCCTGGGCTGCCTTGCGTCTGTTTCAATATGTGACCCGCCCTCCCTCGGACAGTCGGGGATGAGTGCGCTAACATACCTGTAGGTTGCTGTTTTAATGAGTGTTTGATGGAAAACAACAATGGCGGAGTTTGCGTTCTCCAGTCGCATGATAGGTGAGTCCTAGTAAATAATTTTCCAGTACGCGTACGTTACACATGCTATTTTTTTTTTTTTTTTTTAAATTATGGTTATTTCGCTAGCTATCAAACTCGCTGGAGAAATGATTGAAATGCACTGAGTGTGATGCAGTATGGCAGCGCAAATAAGGAATATGCTGTGAACTTAGCTAACATTACTTAGCAGTAATATGAGTTAATTTACTCAAGTGAAAGCTTTAAACATTAGCCCGGTACATAACTAGCTAACTTAAGGCTTTCTGATTAACCCTCTGGGGTCGACGGACCCTGAGTCTCCATTTCAACTTGGGTCGAACGTGCGGACTTCAAGCTATATACCAGTTTTTAAATTGTGTTGATAGGTCACGTAAAACCGATGATTTGGGGGGGGGGGTTCTGAATAAAACACTGGCGTTTACTCCGGGAAGAAACGGTAAAAACGGCGTTTTTTATGGAGAGCACTAGCAAACACGCTTTGCTTGTGAGTGAAAAAAGAAAAAACACTCCTTCCCTATTGGTGTAAAAATGTACCATGTCGACCAATCAAAAAATGATACGGCAACATGTGGTATTTGGTTGTTGGGAAGAGAGAGAGAGTTTTGATACGTGAGAGATTTGTGATGTTTATCATGTTTGGAGTCTCAAGTTAGTAGTGTAGTCGTTTTGTTTTATGTGTATCAGTTCTACTAGTGAACGTCACAGTTGCTGCAACTGTGTGCTGGAAAAGCTTAAAAAGGGACCTTGAAAGTGCTTAAAAAGTGCTTGAATTTGACCCTGAAAAAAGCGTACGAACCCTGTATATATAAGGACCCAGAACCATGACAAAAACTGTTGTTATCAGTTGCTCTGCTTCCACATCTGCAATGTTGTTGTTTCAAATTGCTGCTTCTGCGGTTGTGATCACCAAGGTTAAAAACTAGAAGTAAAAAAAATATTTTCTTTAACTGAAATAAAAAAATAAATGAGATTTTGCAAAAAAAGGAAAAGTAACTAAAACTATAATGAGCATTCACAAAACTAAAATGAACTGAATTTATAGAGAAAATGTGTTTAGTTCTTATTCATGTGTGTGTGTCACACGTTAGTCTAGGGTGAATGTGAAGTCCAGTTTCCAGTTTTTTTTTCTTGCTGCGCCACATTATGCCAGCAGTCAAGTTGTCCGTGTTCCCGCTCTGTCCACGCGGAACATCATTTCAACAAAAGTCGGGAGAAAGCACCAGAGTCCAATTTGGGATTACTTTGAATATGACTGTCTTTTAGATAAAAGCAAGTGTCTTGAATGAGATAAAATATGTGGGACATTTCTAAAGGGGAAAAATCCCACAAACCTTAAGGACACTTGAAAAGCTCATACAAGAAGGCTAACCTAGCTTACCTTGAGAAGGTAAGGGAGCACGCCCAACCCTCATCCCCAGGAACAGAATCTAACCCCTGGCAAGGCAATGTGATGGATCCTGAGACAACCCTACAAAAAACATTAATGTAGTGCCTCTAACGGCGACCTGATGGCTACTGTTTGGTCAATTCGCAGGAACATCATAAGCGAGAGGAAGCATTGGTGAATATGCTTATTGAGACTGGGATATCTACACAACTATGTTAGTCATTTGCCTTCAAAAAGTTTAGCACTTGACTTGAACCACGATTCAGAGCACCCGGCGCTGCAAGAGTCTCATTGGGGCCAAGATGGATATAACAAAGCAGAAATTGAAAGAACTAGCTAACCCTTTGTGTAGATGGCTGGAGCAGGATTTTTCATGATTGTGTCGGCGTGTTTTTACCACCCACCTGGAGACCAGGTTCACCTGCACCGAATGCAGAACCCACATACTGGGGAGGCCATCGTCCGCTGCACTGATCAGCCATTAGAAGAGTGCGCTGAAGAGGAAGAGGGGGTGCTGCTCGTTGCAACAGATAACATGACCAACATCATCAAGGCCATATGGCTTCTTCAGAATCACAGGCGAACAGACGATACCAATGCTTCTGATGATAAGCAATAAGCTGCTGGAGAGCACCAAGATGAAAATGTGGAGCGTGAGGAAAGTGGAGCTCTCAGTGAGTGTTGTTATAGGAACAAACACATTGTTGTTTTTTTCTTTTTACTTATGTAAATCGTTGCATTAATCAACAGCATTTGCAGCTATAATGTTAGAAAACATATAGAAGAAATCTACTTCCTAAAGGCTGGAAATGGAACCTAGCTGTAGCTGGTAGAGGTTCACTCAGAACTGCTAGGCGAAACGGTCAGCAGACTGATAGCCACTGTGCTAATTTGTACTGCCTAAAGCTCTGCACCTCTGTATGTGTCTGCAACATACAGACAGCTGCAGGCACCAGGAATGCAAGAGGGATGTACCAAGGCATAATCAAGGCATAAAGCACTACCGCCACCAAGACTGCCTCCCCCCACTACTTTAGAAGATCTTCATTTAGCCTTGAAAAAAGGAGTTCTGTTCTTACAAGGCAGGAGCTGGATAAAGATAGAGATAAAGAAATGAAGTGAGGAATAGTGCTGAAAATTTCAGAGCCAAACAGAAAAAGCCTGGCAGTGATAGGATGTGGAAGAGTGCAAAAACTTTGGAAATAGAACTAGAGAGATGGAGTCATGAACTGTAGTCTCAAAGAAGATGTGAAGACAGGACCCAACTCACACAGCATGTCGTGGTCAACAGTACTTTTTGGGGGGGTAAACCAGCAGTTGTGCAGTTTTTCAGCTCCTTTCATGAGCTTGTGTTCTCTACCACTTGCTCAGTCCACACCACTCTCCATCTCTTCAGGTCCCGGCCCAGGGGAGTCAAGATGAGATGATGTAGATCAGCTGTGTAGGCCAGCCTCCCTTGACACCACACCCCAAACCCACTGCTCCATTCCTCCATCATTAGAACCCTGCACATAAACTGACTGGAAGATTGCAGACCCAGCAAAGCTCCATTTGTGCTGAGATACCTTCAAGCCAGACTAAAGTATGCTAAGGACATCCTGGAGAAAGATTATGCATACTGGAAGTGTGTCCTTTTGTCAGATGAGATGCAACATGATTAGAGATGGACAGTAACTCTTTAAAAGTAACGCGTTAGTGTAATCTGATTACTTTTTTCCAAATTACTGTTACTTTCCCGTAAGCATGCTGCGTTACTACGTTACTAAAACGTGATTTTGTTTTATTTATTTTTTGCTGTGTTTTACTTCCTTTTATTTGAAAGAGTGAGTGTAAACACAAAAAATTGTTTTATTTTATGTTCTGGTTAGAAAATAGATTTAAATGTTAAACAAATTTCTTTACGTCAAAGACTGTTGCATATAATTTAATTTTTACTTGATGCAATAAAGTTAAAAGATTAAAAGTAATAAAACAATTTTTAAAAAGAGACGTTTTCATTTGATTCAATTTTATATGATAGATTATGCAGAAAAAATAGAACTGGGCTGAAAGGTCTATTGCTTTATAACATATTCAGGTTGTGCATCATGTTTTTAAAAAGTAACTGTTATATTATATAGCCAATGTTGTCAGGTAGCTTGACTTGCTGCATTCTACTGGTGTGATGATCCCCCTGCGCTGAAGATCCTGAAGCTCCCTCTTTATCGGGTTCATCATACTCCGATGCATCCACTGGAGTATGAATGTGTGTGAGTGTAGTTAGAAAGCACTCAGTATAGAGGTAGTGCTTGTGAGAATGGGTGTGACTGGGTGAATGTGGCGTGTTGTATAGAGCGCTTTGAGTACTCCGGGAGAGTAGAAAAGCGCTATACAGGGAGTGCAGAATTATTAGGCAAGTTGTATTTTTGAGGAATAATTTTATTATTGAACAACAACCATGTTCTCAATGAACCCAAAAAACTCATTAATATCAAAGCTGAATGTTTTTGGAAGTAGTTTTAGTTTGTTTTAGTTTTAGCTATTTTAGGGGATATCTGTGTGTGCAGGTGACTATTACTGTGCATAATTATTAGGCAACTTAACAAAAACAAATATATACCCATTTCAATTATTTATTTTACCAGTGAAACCAATATAACATCTCCACATTGACAAATATACATTTCTGACCTTCAAAAACAAAACAAAAACAAATCAGCGACCAATATAGCCACCTTTCTTTGCAAGGACACTCAAAAGCCTGCCATCCATGGATTCTGTCAGTGTTTTGATCTGTTCACCATCAACATTGCGTGCAGCAGCAACCACAGCCTCCCAGACACTGTTCAGAGAGGTGTACTGTTTTCCCTCCTTGTAAATCTCACATTTGATGATGGACCACAGGTTCTCAATGGGGTTCAGATCAGGTGAACAAGGAGACCATGTCATTAGTTTTCTTCTTTTATACCCTTTCTTGCCAGCCACGCTGTGGAGTACTTGGACGCGTGTGATGGAGCATTGTCCTGCATGAAAATCATGTTTTTCTTGAAGGATGCAGACTTCTTCCTGTACCACTGCTTGAAGAAGGTGTCTTCCAGAAACTGGCAGTAGGACTGGGAGTTGAGCTTGACTCCATCCTCAACCCGAAAAGGCCCCACAAGCTCATCTTTGATGATACCAGCCCAAACCAGTACTCCACCTCCACCTTGCTGGCGTCTGAGTGGGACTGGAGCTCTCTGCCCTTTACCAATCCAGCCACGGGCCCATCCATCTGGCCCATCAAGACTCACTCTCATTTCATCAGTCCATAAAACCTTAGAAAAATCAGTCTTGAGATATTTCTTGGCCCAGTCTTGACGTTTCAGCTTGTGTGTCTTGTTCAGTGGTGGTCGTCTTTCAGCCTTTCTTACCTTGGCCATGTCTCTGAGTATTGCACACCTTGTGCTTTTGGGCACTCCAGTGATGTTGCAGCTCTGAAATATGGCCAAACTGGTGGCAAGTGGCATCTTGGCAGCTGCACGCTTGACTTTTCTCAGTTCATGGGCAGTTATTTTGCGCCTTGGTTTTCCACACGCTTCTTGCGACCCTGTTGACTATTTTGAATGAAACGCTTGATTGTTCGATGATCACGCTTCAGAAGCTTTGCAATTTTAAGACTGCTGCATCCTCTGCAAGATATCTCACTATTTTTGACTTTTCTGAGCCTGTCAAGTCCTTCTTTTGACCCATTTGCCAAAGGAAAGGAAGTTGCCTAATAATTATGCACACCTGATATAGGGTGTTGATGTCATTAGACCACACCCCTTCTCATTACAGAGATGCACATCACCTAATATGCTTAATTGGTAGTAGGCTTTCGAGCCTATACAGCTTGGAGTAAGACAACATGCATGAAGAGGATGATGTGGACAAAATACTCATTTGCCTAATAATTCTGTACTCCCTGTATAAGAATGAGTCCATTTACCATTTACCATCATTGTAGTAGGCACACGTTGTTTTGGTAACTACACTAGTTTCACAGTTTCATCTAACTCGAGCCTTAACTCTCCCTCCAAACAGCCATCTCCTTTGAGACTTCGGCATACTCCGCTTTTATCTGATCACGTTGCACTCCTTGGCTGTTGGGTGCTCTGAAGTAACAATGCTGTCCAGTTTCAAGATGTTTTCATAGTGTACTTTTATGAGTTTCATCGCTTCACTGGCTCTCTTGCCCAGCAGTGGTACTTTACAGTCTTTGTGAACCACTTGAAACTCCAACCGATACAGTTTCTGATTTCTCGGGTTACGTAGTTTAACTTTGCACTTCCCCAACGGCTTTATCTTACTTTGTTGTTGTACATCATCAACACTGTCTGTGTGTCCTCTAACTGTGTGTTCAGGCTTAGCATTACATTACAGCTGGCACCACAATCACTCTGAAAATTTACAATCACTTTGCTCGTCAGCATGCCTGCAAAGAGTTGAGTGGCTCTCACCTTCTCAGTGTTCATTGTACTTGACTTCTGTGTGTCTGCCTCTGTAACACAGAGAACGTCCTCATACTCATCACTCTCACATACTGTTATGTGTACATTAGTCCTTCTCTTCTGCTCTGAGTGAGCCTTGCATTTAACTGCAAAGTGGCTTTCTCTGCCACACTTCTTGCATTTTTTCCTGTATGCCGGACATTTTTCTTTCTTCTTTTCATATGTTCTGCCACAAAACTTGCAGTCCACTGTGTGCTAACTCGATTAGCTGCTAACTGCTCATTGCTCCAACAGACGTCTCTGGGAGGTTAATTCCGTCCGTGCAGCTTAGTCCACTGCCACCATGTTATATTCTGGTCCCATTCACGACAGACTACAGAATATCTATTTCTTACCCAACGGGGTATTAAGATTTATTAACAAGTCATGTGACACTGCTGCCATGTACAACAACATACAGCCTAATGTTCTGGCCCACACACTCATTTCTTGTGTCACACTAAAACACTCGTGTAGCAACACAGCACTGTGGAACACAACTCATCCTGTAAATAATAATTCACATTATTACAGTAAGTAATAAAGTAACTAATTACTTTTGAAACTAAGTAATCAGTAAAGTAATGGGATTACTTTCTTGGAGAAGTAATCCGTAATTAGTAACGAATTACTATTTTCAAGTAACTTGACCAATACTGAACACAATCTCTTTGGCTATATAGATGTTTGGACAGACAGGAAGAGGTGTAAGAAACAAAAAATGCCATCCCCACAGTACAACACAGTGATATTAAGCTGTGTAAATGTTTTTCTTGTCTGGAACTGAGAATCTCATCAAGGTGGAAGGAGTCATGAAGAAAGAAGGATTTGTGAAGATTTTAAAAGAAAATATCTAGCAATCAGAAATAAATCTAGGTCTGGGTCATTGCTTTGTCTTCAAGCACAACAACAATCAGATCAAACCAAACCAAAGTGAAGCTTTCTGTCAAGGAGAGGTAGGAAGAAAGCGAACCCAAACGCAGTGCTCTTCAGGGCAAACTACAGTGGTTTTATTTACAGTGAAACAAGCACAGTCCAAACTATATACAATCAACGGGCTGGTCCGGACCGGCTTCACCTGTGAAACATGAAAGACATTATGCACTTTCAGCTGGCGAGGCAGGTTCAGGCAAATGGTGACAGGGTTAATGATTGCTTGAACTTTAAAGGGCCCGATGAATTCGGGAGACAGCTTCTTCGACTCAGTCCTCAGTGAAGTGTTCTTAGTGGACAACCAAACATTTTGGCCTACCCGGTACCCGGGGCCGGCCAACTGTTCCGTGGTGCAAAGGAGAGCAGCCCGGGTGGCCCACCACGCCCAGCTGAGGTACTGGTGTTATGGACATGCTCCACCCATTCCAGTTGTTCACTCCAGGTAGTCTGGTGGGAGGACGCGACACACCTAAGAACAGTCTTCAACTCCTGGTTGGCCTTCTCAGCCTGTTCATTCGTCTGGGGGTGAAATCCTTAGGAAAGGCTCACTTGCGCCCCGAGCTGGGAGCAAAACTCTTTCCACACTCGTGAAGTGACCTGGGGCCCACGGTTGGAGACAATGTCCTGAGTAATGCCATGAAGTCGGAAGAAATGTGGCTTAGTGATCGCCAACGCAGTGGGCAGCTTTGGTACAAGGCAGCCCATTTTGTGGCAAAATGGGCTGCCTTGGAGAACCGATCAGTGATTGTGAGAATAGTAGTATTACCTGCAGACGGCAAAAGACCTGTCACAAAATCCAAAGCAATATGCAACCAAGGTCGTCTGGGGACGGTAGTGGTCGGAGCAGGCCCATAGGTGGGGAGTTTGTGGTTTTGCTCTGTACACACACAGGACAGGTGGCCACAAATTCTTGGGCGTCCTTGCCGAGTGACCGCCACCAGAATAGTTGTTGTAAGAATTGTGTGGTGCAATTCTTACCAGGGTGGCACAAGAAGTGGGCCGTGTGGGCTCAGTGGAAAACCTTCCCTCGTACCGTTGAAGGTACGTATAACTGACCCCTGTTCCTGGGTCAGGTTCCTGTCGTTGAGCTTCTCGGATTACTTTTTCCAGTTAGGCTATGTGATTGTGAGATTAAAGCCAGTGAAAAAGAGAGCCCAACTGGTTTGGCGTGTGTTCAGGCGTTTGGTGGCCTGGAGGTGAGCCAGGTTCTTGTGATCGGTCCAGACCAGTACTGGGTGCTCGTTCCGCTCCAACCAGTATCTCCATTCTTCCAGAGCCATTTTAATGGCCAATAGCTCACGGGTGGAGTTTACTTTCGTACTGCTGGGAGAAAAATGGCCCCCACCCCGGAGTCCGACGTGTCGACTTCCACGATGAAGGGTGGATTCAAGTCCACCTGGACCAAGACGGGCGTAGGCGAAAACATGCATCTGCCTGTTGAGCAGAGGGTGACCACAAAAAAGGTACTTTGGGTGAGTTGAGTTGTGTGAGTGGGATGGCAATCTTATTGAAATCACTGGAACAAGAAGGCATTGGTGGGCAAATAGGGCGTTGTTGGAATGCTACTACGCAAGTAAACCCGGTGGAAGGGGTTACATGAATAGGATGAGGGACCTATGGAATCTTCGCTACCCAGCATCCACATTGATGGCAAAACAACTAGAGATATCACCCCCACCAAAGATTGGGTACCAAGCCCCAAGTGCAATAGAATAAGGATTGTTGAGTGCGAGAGAATAGTGCGAGAGGTCCTTAAAGATAGAATCATGGCGAAGCTTGAAACCTGGATCCTCCGTAGCCGGTTACCAAGGCTACGTGAAGTACCCTCAGAAGATTCAATTCAATTTTAATTCAGTTTTATTTATTTATATACTGCCAAATCACAACAACAGTCACCTCAAGGCGCTTTATATTGTACAGTAGATCGTACAATAATAGATACAGAGAAAGTGGGAAGGAAAAACTCCCTTTTAACAGGAAGAAACCTCCAGCAGAACCAGGCTCAGGGAGGGGCGGGGCCATCTGCTGCGACCGGTTGGGGTGAGAGAAGGAAAACAGGATAAAGACATGCTGTGGAAGAGAGACAGAGATTAATAACACGTATGATTCGATGCAGAGAGGTCTATTAACACATAGTGAGTGAGAAAGGTGACTGGAAAGGAAAAACTCAATGCATCATGAGAATCCCCAGCAGCCTACGTCTATTGCAGCATAACTAAGGGAGGATTCAGGGTCACCTGGTCCAGCCCTAACTATATGCTTTAGCAAAAAGGAAAGTTTGAAGCCTAATCTTGAAAGTAGAGATAGTGTCTGTCTCCTGAATCCAAACTGGAAGCTGGTTCCACAGAAGAGGGGCCTGAAAACTGAAGGCTCTGCCTCCCATTCCAAGTAAGCCTGCAGTGTGAGAGCGAAGTGCTCTAATAGGGTGATATGGTACTACAAGGTCATTAAGATAAGATGGGGCCTGATTATTTAAGACCTTGTATGTGAGGAAGCCAATGAAGGGAAGCCAAAACAGGAGAAATCTGCTCTCTCTTTCTAGTCCCTGTCAGTACTCTTGCTGCAGCATTCTGGATTAACTGAAGGCTTTTCAGGGAGTTTTTAGGACATCCTGATAATAAAGAATTACAGTAGTCCAGCCTGGAAGTAATAAATGCATGAACTAGTTTTTCAGCGTCACTCTGAGACAGGATATTTCTAACTTTAGAGATGTTGCACAAATGGACGAAAGCAGTCTTACATATTTGTTTAATATGTGCATTCAAGGACATATCCTGGTCAAAAATGACTCCAAGGTTCCTCACAGCGTTGCTGGAGGCCAAGGTAATGCCATCCAGAGTAAGAATCTGCTTAGATACCATATTTCTAAGATTTTCAGGGCCGAGTACAATAACCTCAGTTTGATCTGAATTAAGAAGCAGAAAGTTAGCGGCCATCCAGGTCTTTATGTCTTTAAGACATTCCTGCAGTTTAACTAATTGGTGTGTGTTATCTGGCTTCATGGACAGATAGAGCTGGGTGTCATCAGCATAGCAGCTAAAATGTCTACTATGTCTTCTGATGATGCTGCCTAAGGGAAGCATGTATAATGTAAACAGAATTGGTCCTAGCACTGAACCCTGTGGAACACCATAATTGACCTTAGTGTGTGAAGAGGACTCTCCATTTACATGTACAAATTGGAGTCTATTAGATAGATATGATACAAACCACTGCAGTGCAGTACCTGTAATACCTACAGCATGTTCTAATCGCTCTAATAGGATATTATGGTCAACAGTATCGAATGCAGCACTGAGGTCTAGCAGGACAAGCACAGAGATGAGTCCACTGTCAGAGGCCATAAGAAGATCATTTGTAACCTTCACTAAAGCTGTTTCTGTGCTGTGATGAAGATCTACTAGATGATGGGTGATGGGTTTGTCTGGCACAGACCCACCGCTGGAACGAGACGATTCTACTACAACAGCAAAAGCAAGACGCAAGTCACCAGAGCTCTTTGTGTTACTTGTGCACGAGGGAGAGAACTGTGACGAGTGCCGTTCCTTCCGCTTGAACCCCAGTCGCTCTTAGTGAGGTCCCTCGTAGCACTGCTCTTTATTGAGGTTACATGAATATGCATAGGTTCATTAACATATGACGTCTTACATAGACATACATGTGAACAAAGAATACCTTGTCTGTGTGTCGCGTAGGTATGTGTTTGTGTGTGTGTGGGGTCAAGATGTGACCCTGTGAACAACTCCCCGAAGCTGGTGCTAGGAGTCCAGTGGTCCACCTAAACAGAGGGCTCTTATACTTAAACAGATACAGAGTAGGTGTCCTCCCATAGTATAAATCAGTAAGAGAAGGTACGACCTCTCTCATGACCTTAGGATGTGTGTGCATGCCAGAGCACTCTGGAACGCACACAGAGCCTTTGCAGACTGCTAAGGATCAGACATCCTATCAGTATACAATTGATTATATACCTCTAAGCATATATGGTTATATGTTTCTAAACATAAATGACAATTCAACAATATAAACCTGACACAGAATAGCCATTTGTTTTTTCTCCTCTGGTATCACAATGTATGACAAACATAAATTTATCTATCTTTAACTGATTTCTTTCAACAATCTCTACTTCAAACAAGTAGCAGATTAATAAACCATGAGAGTAATTTGCTGAATAATGCAAGATAGCAAGAAAAATGCATCATATTATCTGCAATGTGATTACAGAAAATATAAGATATGACCATCAACTGACAAAAGTGGACAATGCATATACTGCATATACTGAAAAAGGCCCTTGGAAGAGCATCTATTAAACATATTAATAGATATGTACATATGAATATATTACAAAATGTTCATTTAGTAGCTGATACATATCCTCTATCTTTACTTGGAAAAACATTTTTCTGTAACACTGTTTTAATCCTGATCTTAATCTTTTGCTATACAAAAGCACAAAACAACTTATTCTGCAGTTTAAACAACACAACATCACTAAAGTTTTGGCATCTGTTTGAGAAGACAAAACAACTTAAATAATGCAAATAAATAACACCTAGCTCTGAAATGAAATGTGAACTGATAGGTTTATAGCTTTACCCTATTCGCTGGAACGTTGAAGGCAATGTAATTACACAGCAAGCAAGACACGAGTAGGCAACATTCTTTATGTTTCACGTGCACGGGAGAGAACTGGACAGGCGCCGTTCCTTCGCTTGACCCCAGTTGCTCTCGTCCGCTCCCCCGTAACACTGCTCTTTTATTGTGGTTACATGAATATGCATAGGTTCATTAACATATGACCTCTTACACAGGTATACATGTGAACAAAGAATACCCTGTGTGTGTGTGTGTGTGTGTGTGTGTGTGTGTGTGTGTGTGTGTGTATATGTGTGGGGGCAAAATGTGACCCCGTGAAGACTCCCCAAAGCTGGTGCCAGGAGTCTAGCGGTACATCTGAACAAAAGGCTCTTACACTCAAACAGATATACGTGTGTTTGTTATACCATATATCAGCAAGAGAAGATACGACCTCTCCTAGGAGGTGTGTGATCTATGCCAGAACACTCTGAAGAGGAGTGAACACACTCCCCTCTTCATGCTACACAGAGTTGTTACAGACTATTAAGGATCAAACCTCCTATCACTACACAATCAATTATATACTTCTAAGCATATATGAGTAAATATTTCTAAGCATAAATGGCAATAAACAATACAAATCTAACATGAACCACTTTATTTACATGATATTTGGAAAAATATTTTATTCAAGAAGTTGAAATGATGAATACTAATACTGAGAATAATATTGTTATCTGACAGGTGATTCTTTGCCAGACAGATGTATTGTATTATAACAGGGTGAATGAAAGATTTCCTATATGTGTGCTTATTACAACACTGAATCAGTCTTTTCCAATAAGTGGTGAAGAGGGTGGTCAGGATCATACTTGATGGATAACACAGGCTTCATCTAGTTTCCAATTTATACTTGGGGTGTGCATACTGAAGTTCCCTTGTTATGTCTTGCACCTCTGTGTTCTTGCCCCTTCCATTTACAGACTCCAGTTACAAATCTCCACATCATTGAAAGTTTTAGTATAGCGCTTGTGCTCTCTGACTGGCGTCCTTTTCTTAAAGAAATCTAGTAGTTACTCATGGACACTTTCCATTATAAATATTAATCATAGAGAAATCAAACGAGGATGGCAGTGATAAGACACTAGAGCTGAGCAGAACTGTAATGTCATCAGGTACTTAAATATAAGCACTGCCTCAGCCTGAGCTTGTTCAGTCATTATTTGTGAAATAGGCATGGATCTTATATGATTTTCTTGTTGTACGGTCTGTGTAATATGTGATAACTGAATAGATGAATATTAAATAATAAATGCCTGTAGTCTGCCCTTCTAGGAGATGGAGCCATCTGTCCACTGAACTCTGAGCCCCCTGACCTCAGTAACGTGCCAGAGGAATATCGTAGCCTGGAAAAGAGATTTAGATTGTACCTCAGCTCTTCCATTCTGTATGTCATATGACTGCAGAACCGATATACTCCCAGGTAAACTTCTCCTCTTAAATCTAGAAAGGCACACTATGGAAAAACATCAAAATATCACCGACTCTCTAGGTGCAGGCATCATTCATCATTCTTCCTCATTTTGCTGTCTTTTTTGTTTGTAAATCTGCCATTTGTCGGGGTTTTTGCATCACTGAGAGTACTGAACAAGGAAGGTTTTCTCTTCGGCACCTATCCCTGCTCCAGCCAAATCCTGCATAGCAGTATGGGGCAAATGACGCCCGGAGAGTAATTCACAAGTGGTCAGTCTGTCTTCAGTCCTACAACAAGGAGTAAAGAGCGTAAAGAGCTACAGACCACTATAGAAGAGAGCTGACTGGCTATGGTTTATTCATGACATCACATCCCTCTCTTGCTTGCCATCAGGGTCGTCGTGTCACTGCCCACCCCTCCCCTGACAGTGGCACTGCATCGCATGGGGGAAGGGCACAGTCCCCAGGTTTTCCTGGAGGCCTTCCAGCCCACAGCAGAAACATGCCAGTGGCCTCCGCTGGAGTGAGCGCCGATGCTGCTGCCCTTGTTGTCGTGGGAGCCCCAGACGGCGGGTCTGAGTCTGTGGCAAGAATCACAAGGGAACTTCGCAGACATCGGCCAGGCCGTGCTTGACCAACTGGGCCTCTCCCCGGAAGATCATCAACGGTGGTTCAGGGCCTGCTGGATGATGGGGGAGGATCGTCTGTTCGGGTGGGCACGGAAGCTGCATGACACGGTGGTGAGATGGCTGCAGCCCGGGCCATCGGAGGGAGAAGCCCGCATGCTGGCCAAGATCGTTTTGGAGCAGTTTGTGGAGGGGCTGCATGCAGACACGCTGGCAGAGGAGTATATGGCAGCCGCGGCAGAGGGGCCGGAGACAGTTATCCAGCCGGGCGAGCAGACAGACCTGGCGGCAGTGCCAAGGCGGAAAATCCACCTGCGCGTCCTGGTGGAGCTTCCAGATACTTCCAACTGTAAAGTTGGCCCATTCTTCCACACAAACAGTCGACCCATCCAGCCATGAACACATACTACAAGATGATAAGCTCATCCCCTCCCAGGGAACCATATCCAGTGTTGGGGAGTAATGGAATACAAAATATGAGTAACTGTATTCCGTTACAGTTACCGTTTAAAAAGGTGGTATTTAGAATACAGTTACTTTGTTGAAATAAATGAATTACACGGCAGTACTTTCCTGTTTCATATTGTGGCGGGTCAGGACTGTTTGGGTTTTGTTTGACAGCTACGTTCTGTTGTTCCAGGCGGCAGTGTTACGGTTGCCATGGTTACAGGGCAACGCTCTCTCTCTCTCTCTCTGCGACTGTGTGTTTCCTGGGTGAGAGAGCGCCTTTTTGTTGTTGTTGTTGTGCTAAGCTAAAAGGCAGAATGCTACAGGCATAGCTCTAAAGAATGTAGCCTGATGGGCAGTGTAGTCCGTGCTGCAGGGAGAATGGACTACCATACACGTTATGTGTCTGCGAGCAAGAGGAGGGAGAAAAAGGATAGTGGAAAAGTACGAGTTGTCATCGAGCAAAAACGGGAGCTGGAAGCATGTAAATATAATAATAACCACTGCAGCCAAGAAGAGTGCCTGACAAGCCCAGTTGTAAGTAAGCTATTAAGACTCGACTGTACACTGTGCTCGTGTTTTCCTCCGAAACAATAACCTCCGTTGGAGCAGCCTTTCAACGCCTCTCTCTGTCTCTCGCTAGCAAAGTTGACCCAGACAACAAAGTAAAGCTAGTTTTCGGCTACGAGCCCGACATGAACCCAACATATTAGCCAGAGGTCCCTTTACTACGGTTCGGAGCCGCGGATCTTCAGTAATAGTAATAAATCACACAGCAATAGTACAGTCACGTAATTGTAAAAAGCATGATAATATATTAAGTAATCCAAAGTATTCAGAATATGTTACTCTCATTGAGTAACGTAACGGAATACCTTACAGAATATATTTTGGGGCATGTAATCTGTAATCTGTAACGGAATACATTTTAAAAGTAACCTTCCCAACACTGACCATATCACTGGCAGCCATTGATGAACTGTTTAAACTTCACTTTGTTTTCAGCACGATGATGCTCCCACAAACATGATACACTTCTATAGACAACAGTGACACCACTAAAGAAAGTCCAGGAGTGAAAGAACTGAGAGAAAAGTTCATGAACAGCAACAATGGAGTATTACTGACCTTTAACCTCCTAAGACCCGAACTCTTTCATGGCATGCATTTTTAATTTCTCTTTGTGTTTTGGGCTGATTGGGACCTGATGAATTTAAAAACAAAGAATTACGTGATTTTTTTTTTTTTTTTTTTTTTTTTTTTTTACCTGATTTTTTGTTTCTGAGAAAAATGAGTTCCACATATGAGGACATTCGCTTTAAATTTTGATAGGACAGTAGCAGTATAATGTCCTCGTAAGTGGATATCAGGCCCTTGTAGAGCAAAATTTATTATTTTGGTCTAGACAACCCAAAATGTGAAACATTCATTTAGAAGTTAGATGTGATTTAAAGAGAAACAAATCATCTGGTTTATATAAGCAAGTTCCAGGAATGTTTTTTCATGCTGTTTTAACCTTGCAACCATATAAATCAAAGTGTAAGTGTCACGACCTGCAGGATCGGCAAGGTGCTGATCAGAATCTCTCCACTCCTAGCCACCCTTCTCTTCTCTTTTTCCTCTCTCTCTCCCTCTCCCCTTCTCTCCCCTGTTTTGCCGGGGCGGAACTCATGGCGGGTTCATGCCCTCGGTCCACGCCTTCCCGGATTGCGCACACCTGGGCCTCATCAGACCAGCTGGTATATTAGAAGGAGGAGATCAGCTGTTCAATGCTGGATTGTTGTGAAGGCTCTTGTCAGTACACGTCTAGCTCAAGTTTCCTGTGCCTCTGTCTCAGAGACTTAACGAGTGTTTCTTTGTTCCTAGATTCCCCGGACCCGTCCCTGTGTTTCCTCGTGTGGAGTGTGGAAGGAGTGACTGGTCGCTAGTGGAGAAGAGAGAGGTTGAACTGAGCGCGTGTGTGATTTTCCCGTTTTCCCTGGAGCCCTGGACCCCAGCCCCTCACGTCTTGTATATAGCACTAACCCCGCACTGTCTGTACATACACTTGGTGAAGATCTGTAATAAACAGTCTCTGTTTGAACGCTATTCAGGAGTCCTGCGAGTGGATCCTCTAAGCAACCCGTGACAGTAACAATCCAGCCATACTATGGATCCAGCGGACTCAGCTCAGCAACCCGCCCCCTCTCCAGAAGCCTTGTTGGAGCGACATGAGCAGATGCTGCAACACATTAACCATCAGTTGCTCGCACTCACTCAGGCTCTCGCTCAGCACATACCTCTGCCAGGTCCCGCTATGCCTCCCCCGTCTGCTCCCGCACAGCCGTCAGCCCCGGAACTTTCCACGCCACCATGACCCCTGCATGATATGTACCACCGGCAGATAGAGGAGGTGGCTGACATCCAGAATCCTACCAGTGGCTGGACAAAGCTGGAATGAAAGACAGCACAGAGGCACTAATCATGGCAGCACAGGAACAAGCTCTGAGCACAAGATCCATAGAGGCTGGGGTCTATCACACCAGGCAAGACCCCAGGTGCAGGCTGTGTAAAGATGCCCCTGAGACAATCCAGGACATAACAGCAGGGTGTAAGATGCTAGCAGGCAAGGCATACATGGAACGCCATAACCAAGTGGCCGGCATAGTGTACAGGAACATCTGTGCCGAGTATAACCTGGAAGTCCCGAGGTCAAAATGGGAGACGCCCCCAAGGGTGGTGGAGAATGACCGAGCTAAGATCCTGTGGGACTTCCAGATACAGACGGACAAAATGGTGGTGGCTAACCAACCGGACATAGTGGTGGTAGACAAACAGAAGAAGACGGCCGTAGTGATCGATGTAGCGGTTCCGAATGACAGCAATATCAGGAAGAAGGAACACGAGAAGCTGGAGAAATACCAAGGGCTCAGAGAAGAGCTCGAGAGGATGTGAAGGGTGAAGGTAACAGTGGTCCCCGTGGTAACTGGAGCACTAGGTGCGGTGACTCCCAAGCTAGGCGAGTGGGTCCAGCAGATCCCAGGAACTGAGATCTCTGTCCAGAAGAGCGCAGTCCTAGGAACAGCTAAGATGCTGCGCAGGACCCTCAAGCTCCCAGGCCTCTGGTAGAGGACCCGAGCTTAAAGGGTCTATCTGTGTGTATGTCAGAAGTGACAATTTTCAACAAGCTTCAGTCACATGAAATCTTTACGTGAATGGAAGTAACACAGTGTTACTTACTTTTGGTGGGGATTTTATGCGAAGTGAAAATTTTCAACAAGCCTCGGTCACATGAAATCCCCACCAAAATAAGGAAGTAACACTGTTACTTCCTTGTTTTGGTGATGATTTCATGTGAAATGACAATTTTCAACAAGTCTCAGTCACATTAAATCCCCAACAAAACCTATTCCACAATACATCGCCTCCTTCAGCTGATTGTGCAATGGTTATAAAAGACAGCACCCACTGTAAAGCCGACACTTCTTCCAAGATACAGGACAGAGATTGGGAGCTGACGATCTAAGCACGAGGTAACAACTCACAAGTAAATTAGTTCTTAACTGCAAACTTTGTAAAGTAGATTCCATTTTGTTCATAACACTAGGGAAGTTTGCTCGCATCTGACATGCTGATATGGAAAGGTCTTTAAAGTGCTGCAAAGAACACTGACACATAAAGGCTTAAATAATGCAGGTGCTTTAAAGTGAACAAAGGGATTTTGAAGAGTACGGTCAGCGCCATATTTGGTTTGTGTTTGTATGTCACTGACAAAATAGAATAGAATAGAATTCAACTTTATTGTCATTGCACATGCACAGGTACAGGGCAACGAAATGCAGTTTGCATCCATCCAGAAGTGCTTTAGCCGTGATATAGATATATTACAATATATATTAGCAATAATATAGATATGTAAGTATATCACAGAAATGGGTCTATTATGGTATGTTATAATGTACACGGTATGAAGTATGTTATGAATATTCTATAACTATAAGTATGTACAGGCTATGAACAGGATATAAATATGAAATAAAAAAACTATACAGAAATCTGAGATATACAGTTATACAGAAATGTGAACTATGCAAGTTATAAACAGTTGTAGGATTAAAAATTATTGTATGTACAGAATGATTATTTACACAGAACTATACAGTAGTGCAGTTAAGATAAGTGAGATATGTGGATCAGTTTTGGATCAGAAAAGATCAGTTGTTTCAAAATGACTGCTCATTGGGCAACAAATTACAAACCCTTTTTAGTGGGATATATATATATATATATATATATATATATATATATATATATATATATATATATATATATATATATATATATATATTGTACTGAATTTTTAATTTTTACTTATCCTTATAATTGATTATAAATAGAAATTAAATTAATTTCGCTGGACTGGACAGTGTGCAAAAAGTTGCCTCGAGAAACTGTGCTAATTACACTTGATACATCCTCAATCATCCAATTTAGGAAATCCCAGGAAGCTGACTCTGTTCATCTGCACATTGCTTTTTCTGTAGGAGAAACATTTTGTTACTCATCCAAGTGACTTCTTTACTTTTGGCTGGCAGCAGGTTACCCCAGCTTTATAGTTTACTTTACTTTATTTATATAGCACTCTTCACAGGATAAAAACCACAAAGTGCTTTACAATAATATGAAACAGATATACATACAACAGCACAATTGAACATACAGCACAAATCTAGGTAAAAGCCAACCTAAATAAATGAGTCTTAAGCTGCTGTTTAAAAGAATAAATACAATCAAGGCAATGTAATGATCGAGGCAGAGCATTCCACAACCTGGGGCCACCGATCTAAAAGATCTATCTCCTCTGGTTTTAAAACATGTTTTTGGGACTACCAACAGCCTTGTAGTCAGGGGTTTTCATGATTCAGAGTTTTAAAAGTGCAAAACATGGTCCTCTCTGACTCAATGTCCCTAGCTTCCCTCAAAGTGCAATTGAAACTCTGGCAGAGGCCATAGTCTGCAAGATCTTCCATTCTCACCTCTGGCAAAGGTTTCCAGTACACCCCCACTAAACATCTGGTCACACAAGGTCTGTCCAGCAACTTGCCAACCTGATCCATCTCAGAAACTGGTGGTGATCACTTCACAGTTCATCTCGTCTCTATGCCCAAGTGTCCAAGACATACATCCTTAGATCTGATAATTACAAAATTGATCATTGATCTGTGACCTAGGATGACCTGGTGCCAAGTGCACTTTGACATCCTTATGCTCCACAATCCAATAACAGAACACTACTTGGGTTCATATGAGACCACTCCAGGTCACACTGTCATTGACCCATTGAGAGTTAAAGTCCTTTAGCAAAACAATGGAGTCCCCAGATGGAGCACTCTTTAGCACCCCATCCAGTGACTCAAAGAAGGCTGGTTACTGGGAACTGTCACTTGGCACTTAGGCAACACAACAGTCAGGACGTGTTCCGTGACCAGAAGGTACATGGAGGTATCCACTGGGGAAAACCCAAACATAGCGAACCGGGGAATACAAGTATAATTCAGTTCAATTGAATTCAATTCTATTCTATTAATATAAAACCAAATCACAGCAGCAGTTGCTTCAAGGCACTACTATATTGTGAGGTAAAGACCCTAAAGACGCTGCAAAGAAAACCCCAACAGTCAAACGAATCCTTTGAAATCACCCTTGGTGATTGCGGGAGCTGTCCACTGAGGTGAGCCCGACTACATCTAGTCAGTGTCTCTCAGCCTCGCTCAGACTCCTTTTCCACAAAGAACTGACATTCCATGTACCACAAGCCAGTTTTGGAAGCTAAGGATTGGATTGCCAGGAGCTCCGCCCATGATTGCCTCCTTATTTACAAAGCACCAAACCCCTACAAGCTTTTCCTGTGGGTGGTGGGGCAATCAATCCTGTAGAGTAATTTTCTTGGGCACAGGAGCGTATACATAATTTTCTGTTTTCTTTAACTTCCAGACCAAAACATGAGAGTTGCAGTGGGTGCCATTCTTCTCTTCCTGACTTTGTATCAGGGTATGTTTCTTTATTCTTCTTTATACAATTTTTGTACTTCATCAATTCACAAATTCAAGAAGAACTAGAAAATGCATTTTCTGAAGAAACTGCTGTGTGAATGCTGATAGCTGAATGTTTTGAGTTGAAATAATTGCTGAATACTAAGTAAAAAATGTTGAATGAGATGAAAAATACAGAAATTTTCACCTGAAAACAAAAGTGCAGAACTTTTGAAAGCTGACTTTCAGACAGAAGAAGTTTAAAAATATCTGAACGTGTTTAAAAAGGGAAATTGAGTAATGACAAAATAACATTTAGAGTCAGAAAACATTTGCATGAATATTAAAAGTTCATATTCTTTAAATCACTGAATGACTAAAATGTGATCCCTCTACTTGGATCCACACTTTAAAAAGTTTACATCTCTGAGCTTTGAAAGACATGCTGTTGGAAAGAGAACAACGATGGCTACGTGTTGAGGGAAAAATGATGGCTGTAGAGCAAACACTGTGGACACAGCAGCAGTTGAAAGAGAAGTGTTTAAGATGAATCTTGGCACAGTGAGAGACAGAGCTCGTTAAGCAAGCAGGTGTGAGCCTGGTTGCTATAGCGACACATCACACACTAGTGATGGGATTTTCGGCTCTTTTTAGAGAACCGGTATGGGCAGAAATCTGTGCCATCAGAAACTGAATTTGAATAAGTTAAATTTGAATTTGAATTGCTCAGATTGAATCTGAATTGTAACTTGAATAAATGCTTTTGAAAACTGAATTTGAATTAGTCTAATTTGAAATTGAATTTATGGTTTGAAAATGATCATCACTAAATTGAAATTGAATTTTATATTTTGAAAATGAATTTATTTGCTTTGAAACTGCATTTTATCCTTTAAAAATTTTCAAAGTTTCAGTCATTACGTAGTTTTATAGGACAAAGCTACGTGTAATGTGATCTCCCAGACTCATCCATGCAACGGGACTGTACACACCTCCTGTGCATTAGTATCTGAAGGCTGACATGTTTCAATATGCAGTGCTAAGAGTTGAAGTGGGTAGCTGGTTTGACATGAGTGGCACATCGCCTTTGGCATATTGGAGAAGGAGCTGGAGTCAGGGGGCAGCGGCTGAGTGTCTAGCTTTTCCTGGATTCCTGGATTGGAGCAATGTATAGGACGGTCTTTCCCCCAGCACTTGCATTCTTTAGCAGTGACCCAGTATATCCACTGTCCTCAGGAGGCACCATATTTAGTTTCCGAGAACCCCATCCACCTTTCGAGAAAAGTGAGTGACTCAGTACTATTCAAAATGTGGCAGTACACATCGCAGTGCATTCATGGTCATGATATCATCAAAATTCTTCTATAACTATCAATTCAAAACTTGGAATGGCCATTAAGAGGTTTTTTCTACCTGCTCCTTTGTAAATCAGCCAGGCCCCAGAAACACTTTCCAGTTTTGGATACAGATCTTTGAGTCTTGAACATACCTTTGAAATAAACCATCGACCACCAAATTAATTGACTCCGAATAAAGACAAACACTTTTTGATCGTTAACTTACAACAAATATATTTTCCTGTCAATGTGGAGCAGTACCTTACCTCATCATGACTGTAGCTGTCAGGTATCAGTGTAGACCTACGTCCCAAACCAGCTTGCAGATGGACAAATTCTTCACTGCCTTTTGGAGTAGACTGAACAAGCTTGGGTAAGAGATAAAAATTAAGTTATATCTCTTTAACTGGTGTGAATTGGTTGGCAGGCCCTCGAAAGCACCGGCGCTTTGCTTTGTTTCCATAAAGAGCAGGAAAAGACCTGTGAAGACATGTTCTAAGTTGATATAAAATAATACAATTGTACACCTTAACAAGTTATGGGTATTGAGAACTTAAATAAGTAAGTATAAGGAACAACAAGTCTGACAAAGGAACAAATACAACAAGGAACCTAGTCATTTCTGTGTGGATACTTGGTCGGCCATCTCTCCCTCTCTCCTGACTCGTTTCCTGTCTGCTAGAATGACACAATATTCAGAAGATGCATCACATCATTTTATGCTAACTAATTAATATAGTACAACAGTAAAACACGTGTCAAATGATTCAAAAGTTATTTGGTAATCTGTGCATGTGTTGTTTGTGTCTAGCTTCACAAAACCTGGGAGGCTCTTGGTGAGTCTGAACACTGGGCCGAACAGTGGTAGATGTAGAAGTTAGTAAATTTAGCAGGTGTCTTGCTGACCTGACAATTTCTGACCTGTCTGCCTGTCAAACACAACAATTGAGGAGTATGTTAAGAGTACTGTGTAATTAATCATTCTGATATGTAACAGAAGAGTTATATATCATATCACACCAAAGTGATCAGTAATGATCCAGACACTGATGAGTGTTAGACTAAATATTCACTGTAGCTAAGGTTTTTAAGAAAGCTAAAGAGTTGGGATGCTGTGTAAGATGTAAGTAAACCCAAACAGCAATGGTTTTGACATTCTTTTGCACGTTTTCCTACCGTAAGCTTCTTCAGTTCTAAGGTCAAATGGCCGAGAGTCCCAGATTTAAACCCAGTGGGAGTATCCCCCCAAGGAGGGACAAAGGACCCCCTGGTGATCCTCTAATCACGTGAGCCAAGGTGTGAAAGTGGGTGTGGTACCTAATCAGCCAGGGTTTCGGGTGAGCTCATTGTGAAACCTGGCCCCACCTTGTCATGTGAATTCCTGAGGTCAGATGGCCCAGGATGTGAGTGGGCGTTAAGGCGTCTGGGAGGGAACTCAAAACTGGATTATAGATGGCAGACAGTTGGTGTCAGTAAACCACCGCCTCTGTTCAAAGATGGTCGCTCACAGTGGACATAGATGGCCTCTTTCACTCCTCTTTCAAACCATCTGTCCTCTCTGTCCAAAATGTGAACATTGGCATCCTCGAAAGAGTGATCTTTATCCTTAAGATGCAGATGGACTGCTGAGTCTTGTCCTGTGGAGGTGGCTCTTCTATGTTGTGCCATGCGCTTGTGAAGTGGCTGTTTGGTCTCTCCAATGTAGAGGTCTGGGCATTCCTCGCTGCACTGTACAGCATACACCACGTTGTTAAGTCTGTGTTTTGGAGTTTTGTCTTTCGGGTGAACCAGTTTCTGTCTGAGTGTGTTGCTGGGTCTGAAGTACACTGGGATGTCGTGCTTGGAGAAAACTCTCCTGAGTTTCTCTGATACACCGGCTACATAGGGGATGACAACGTTGTTGCGTCTGTCTTTCTTATCCTCCCTCGCTGGTGTCTGATCTTCTTTTCTTTGACTCTTTGCTGACTTTATGAACGCCCAGTTAGGATAACCGCATGTTTTGAGTGCTTCCTTTACGTGTGTGTGTTCCTTCTTTTTTCCCTTCAGGCTTAGAGGGAACATGTTCTGCCCGGTGGCGTAGGGTCCTGATTACTCCAAGTTTGTGTTCCAGAGGGTGATGGGAGTCAAAGAGGAGGTACTGGTCCATGTGTGTGGGCTTCCGGTAAACTTCGATGTTGAGGTTGCCATTCTCTTCAATGTGCACGGTGCAGTCCAGGAAAGGCAAACAGTTATGCTTTGTGTGGCAAAGTTCGGTATTGAGTTCCCTCCCCAGACGCCTTAACGCCCACTCACATCCTGGGCCATCTGACCTCAGGAATTCACATGACAAGGTGGGGCCAGGTTTCACAATGAGCTCACCCGAAACCCTGGCTGATTAGGTCCCACACCTGCTTTCACACCTTGGCTCATGTGATTAGAGGATCATCAGGGGGTCCTTTGTCCCTCTTTGGGGGGATACTCCCACTGAGTTTAAATCTGGGACTCTCGGCCATTTGACCTTAGAACTGAAGAAGCTTCTCGGATGAGAGGTGAAACGTCTTCAAGCAACTTAAAGAAGTCCAGATGCTTTTCTTTGCAAACTCCTTTGAATTTCAATTTAGTGATGATCATTTTCAAACCATAAATTCAATTTCAAATTAGACTAATTCAAATTCAGTTTTCAAAAGCATTTATTCAAGTTACAATTCAGATTCAATCTGAGCAATTCAAATTCAAATTTAACTTATTCAATTTCAGTTTCTGATGGCACAGATTTCTGCCCATAAACCGGCTCTTTCGGCTCGGCTCACTAAAAAGAGCCGGCTCTTTCGGCTGCCAACCGGCTCTTTAGGTTGTTTTGTTGCTTAATGAATTCATTATTAACAACAATATAAAATTATGCACAAAAGGAATTACTAATGTAAAAAATAACGTGGTACACAATTGAAAGCATAGTCAAAGGAGTTTGCAAAGAAAAGCGTCTGGACTTCTTTGAGTTGCTTGAAGACGTTTCACCTCTCATCCGAGAAGCTTCTTCAGTTCTAAGGTCAAATGGCCGAGAGTCCCAGATTTAAACCCAGTGGGAGTATCCCCCCAAGGAGGGACAAAGGACCCCCTGGTGATCCTCTAATCACATGCGCCAAGGTGTGAAAGCGGGTGTGGGACCTAATCAGCCAGGGTTTCGGGTGAGCTCATTGTGAAACCTGGCCCCACCCTATCATGTGATTTCCTGAGGTCAGATGGCCCAGGATGTGAGTGGGCGTTAAGGCGTCTGGGGAGGGAACTCAAAACCTTTACATGGAGGAAGTGGAAAGAAAGGCTCTTGGCTCTTTTAAAGGAAGAGCACCCAGCCACTGGTACAGATATGTAGATGACACCTGGGTCAAAATCAAGACACAAGAAGTGGAATCCTTCACTGCGCACATTAACGCCGTGGATAAAAACATCAAGTTCACCAGGGAAGACACTAAGGATAACTGTTTGCCTTTCCTGGACTGCGCTGTGCACATTGAAGAGAATGGCAACCTCAACATCGAAGTTTACCGGAAGCCCACACACACGGACCAGTACCTCCTCTTTGACTCCCATCACCCTCTGGAACACAAACTTGGAGTAATTAGGACCCTACACCACCGGGCAGAACAGGTTCCCTCTAAGCCTGAGGGAAAAAAGAAGGAACACACACACGTAAAGGAAGCACTCAAAACATGTGGTTATCCTAACTGGGCGTTCATAAAGTCAGCAAAGAGGCACAGAAAAGAAGATCAGACACCAGCGAGGGAGGATAAGAAAGACAGACGCAACAACATTGTCATCCCCTATGTAGCCGGTGTATCAGAGAAACTCAGGAGAGTTTTCTCCAAGCACGACATCCCAGTGTACTTCAGACCCAGCAACACACTCAGACACAAACTGGTTCACCCGAAAGACAAAACTCCAAAACACAGACTTAACAACGTGGTGTATGCTGTACAGTGCAGCGAGGAATGCCCAGACCTCTACATTGGAGAGACCAAACAGCCACTTCACAAGCGCATGGCACAACATAGAAGAGCCACCTCCACAGGACAAGACTCAGCAGTCCATCTGCATCTTAAGGTCAAAGGTCACTCTTTCGAGGATGCCAATGTTCACATTTTGGACAGAGAGGACAGATGGTTTGAAAGAGGAGTGAAAGAGGCCATCTATGTCCACTGTGAGCGACCATCTTTGAACAGAGGCGGTGGTTTACGACACCAACTGTCTGCCATCTATAATCCAGTTTTGAGTTCCCTCCCTCCCTCACTGGGTTTAAATCTGGGACTCTCGACCATTTGACCTTAGAACTGAAGAAGCTTCTCGGATGAGAGGTGAAACGTCTTCAAGCAACTCAAAGAAGTCCAGACGCTTTTCTTTGCAAACTCCTTTGACTACGATGACCTGGATGACTGAGAACCTTCACAGACAATTGAAAGCATATGTGTATTGTTTGTGTATTTATACACAAGCACTCATATATATTCAAATAATTTATAAAAAATGTTCATTTACCTGTTACTACCACACACCAAATCCGGTCGTTGGTACTTCCTGGCTTGTGTAGCCACTAGGTAACAAAAGCTCAACACCGCCCCTAGCATCCTGGGGCACTTCTGTTGTGTTTTGTATGTGAAAATAGTTGTGGATGATTACTATACCTTTCTAATGTGACGTTGTTGTCCCTGGCTCTCTTTCTTTCTCTTTCCCTCCCGCTCTGTTCCTGTGCTACTGCGAGTGTAACTACCGCCCCTCCCCTCTCTGCCCAGCGCAAAGCACAAGGCATGCGTGGGGAGTGAAGCGGAAAAAAAGGGCAAGAGAGAGGGTGAGAGAAAAAAAACCAAAAAAACCCACGGCTCCCAATAAGGAGCCGGCTCGCGTTGTTCACTTCAAAGAGTCGGCTCTAACGGTGTGTTCACACCGAACGCGATAGACGCGAGCGAAAACGCCCCAAACGCCCCTAATTTGACGCGTGCACATTCGCACCTCGACGTGTGTCCAACACAAATCCATCCATCCATCCATCCATCCATCTTCATCCGCTTTATCCGAGGCCGGGTCGCGGGGGCAGCAGCCTAAGCAGAGAAGCCCAGACCTCCCTCTCCCCAGCCACCTCCTCCAGCTTATCTGGGGAACACCAAATGCGTTCCCAGGCCAGCCGAGAGATATAATCTCTCCAGCGTGTCCTGGGTCTGCCCTGGGCCTCCTCCCGGTGGGACATGCCCGAACACCTCACCCAGGAGGCGCCCAGGAGGCATCCTTGTCAGATGCCCGAACCACCTCAACTGGCTCCTTTCGATGTGGAGGAGCAGCGGCTCTACTCTGAGCCCCTCCCGGATGGCCGAACTTCTCACCCTATCTCTAAGGGAGAGGCCAGCCACCCTTCGGAGGAAGCTCATTTCTGCCGCTTGTATCCGCGATCTCGTTCTTTCGGTCACTACCCACAGCTCGTGGCCATAGGTGAGGGTAGGGACGTAGATCGACCGGTAAATTGAGAGCTTCGCTTTTACACTCAGCTCCCTCTTCACCACGACGGACCGGTGCAGCGTCCGCATCACTGCAGCCGCAGCACCAATCCGTCTGTCGATCTCCGGCTCCCTTCTCCCATCACTCGCGAACAAGACCCCGAGATACTTGAACTCCTCCACTTGGGGAGGAACTCATCCCGACCGGAGTGGGCACTCCACCCTTTTCGGCTGAGAACCATGGCCTCAGATTTGGAGGTGCTGATCCTCATTCCCGCTGCTTCACACTCGGCTGTGAACCGTTCCAGTGCGAGCTGAAGGCCTTCACCTGATGAAGCCAACAGAACCACATCATCCGCAAAAAGCAGAGATGAGATTCTGAGGCCACCGAAGCGAAAGCCCTCCGCCACTTGGCTGCGCCTAGAAATCCTGTCCATAAAATCCATCGCGCCTCAAAATTGCATATTTTGACGCCCGTGAACCAGAAATGTGGGAGGGATGTGGGAGGAAGTTGTGCCACACGGTATGTTTGCTAGATGGCAGCTGTCGAGCTAGCGTTTGAAGAGAGAGTCTCCCTCCTCTATTTACTGTGGAGAGCAGAGCAGCGGCGTTAAGGACGTCCTCGCCGTACCTGGGTCCATCAGGTCCTCCAGAGGCGTGAGCACTTTGGTGAGTTTCACCACTTGCTCCAGGAGCAGCGCCTGGATGACGGCCGATTTCAGCGATATCACCGTCTTTCACTCGCCCAGTTTGAGGACCTGCTGTCCCGCGTCGGTCCCAGGATCGCCCGCCTAGACACCAACTACAGGCGCTCAATCCCACCTGCAGAGCGCCTGTCCATCTGCCTGAGGTTAGTAAAAGTGTTTAATACGGTAGTCCTTTATTGATACCTGTGCTAATATATGCTAAACCATCCGTTTATACACTGCTAACATGGATGTGGTATGCTAACAGTGAATGCCGTCTGTGTTTACTGATAGCAAACTGTGGTATGGAGACGACTGTTTATAATATTTCTAGTGATACTCGACAGTTCTCATCAAGTCCCGATTTAATTAAATTTATGGTGTTATCAGTGTTAGCAATGATAGCATGGCTGTGGTGTCTATCAGTGTATGCTCTCGGTGTTTGCTGATATCAAACTATGGTATGAGGACCACTGTTTGTAATCTTTGTAGTGATGCTCACTCCTTTTTTTTTTTTTATTTAGACCTGGTTTAATTCTGGTATAGTTGAATATTTGTATATAATTCCCGCAGCTGTCAGACTATAACAGGGGTCAGCAGCCTTTCTTAAAACTGAGAGTTAGATAAAATTGTGAACAGTTTGGTTCATCTTTAATTATATGGTTCTATCTAGCATATTCTATCTTGATAAGCTATGTCTTATCACAGGTTAATTTTTCAAAAATATTAACAATGATTTAAGCAAGGAAAGGGCTACATGTCAACATACAACTCTTTATTTCTATTAATGTCTTACTTCATTCCTACCTGATTGACATGTTGAGGAATTATGAGTGATTGACACACTGTAGTGGTAAAAGTTGCTACCAATCAAATTATGATATGGTAAAGTTAAAACAAAACACAACTGACTGTTTTATATTATATCTAATATATGTTATGTAATTATCCTTATAATTAGAAAATGTTTTATGTAAGATTTATGTTTTGTAATTTAAATCTGACATCACAAAAGTATTTTGGAATTTGAATAATGTATTTTGTAACTGCAGTACACATAATACTAATTTTGAACAATTTTGTCCAGGTCCCTTGCCACCGGGGACTCCTTCAGGACCATCGTGTTCAGTTTTAGAGTCGGTGTGTCCACAGTGTGCCAGATCACCCCCCAGGTAGCGACGGCCATCTGGGACTGTCTAGTGGACGACTTCATGGCTGTGCCTTCACCTGGAGACTGGCGGTCCATCACAGAGGGATTCCAGGAGCGCTGGAACTTCCCTCTCTGCTGTGGAGCTCTGGATGGGAAGCACGTCCAGACAAAGGCCCCCCATATATCACATAGGAGACACACACATTGATATACACTAAATATTATTCCTTTTTTTTTTTTTGGTGCCCAAATTCATGCACGTGCTTGATTTTGTTTAAACAATTATTGCACACTTTTTGTAAATCCAGTAAACTTCTTTTCACTTCTCAAATATCACTGTGTGTGTCTCCTGTATGATATATTTAACTGACATTTTTTTATTGTAACAACCAACGATTTATACAGGAAAATAATGGCTATTAACAAGGTTGCCCAAACTTTTGCATCCCACTGTATTAGTATATTCTGTCATTAGTATAATATGAAATAAATTCTACATGTGTCAAGTCGTGTGCCAACATTTGCTGTGTAGTAGAACTGAGACATTAGTCATTATAAAAATTTATTTGAAATAATATTAAAATTCTCAAACAGAAAAACATTAAACATAAATATATAAAATATAAGTATTTACAGAGAGACAGGAATAAAAAGGACCCAGCTGCTCTCCAGAGCAGGAACAAGGCTGAGGAGGAAATGCTCCATTGGAGACTGGCGTGGCCTCTTCAGGGACACCAGGATGGCCAGCTCCACCACCGATGGACCGTCCTGGGACCAGTCCCTCATCTGCCTCGGAGCTGTCCTCCTCTCTGGGCCTGTAAAACAGCACAAAACACAAAGAAATGAGAAGGCTGCTACTAGATTTTAATTTCAACATTGAAAAAAAAAACAACAGGATATAATCAGATTAGTTGTAGATATTTAGTAAAGGTGATCACAAGGCAATCCCACACCGAGTAAAAAGCTATCAGTGCTGCTGTACATCTGATGCTACAGTTGCATACCTGTGGGTGCAGCAGCAGGAGCTCAGGGACTGGGGAGCAAGGAGAAGCAACAGGGGATGCTCTGCAGCAGAATCAGCTGGTTCTATCAAGACAATATTAAATGTTAACAGGTTTTAAACAATAGTCATAGAGAAAGTATATACAGTGGTCCCTCATTTATTGCAGCAGGGGTTGTCAGAATAACTAGCCCCTCGCCACGCACTTTATACACTTTTTTCCCCACACACATGAACATTAGTCACAGTTCTCACAAGTTGATTGTCAAAGTGCAAACCTTTGTAGATTGCAAAACGTAAAAGTATTATTATGCCGTGTTTTGTCTTTGTCTGCCTGCCACTTTCGTGCGCCTTTTTCCCTCGCGGTGCAGGTGTCTATTTCCGAATGAGGGTCATAGTTATGGGTGTTTTTGTGCTGTTTTATCTATTGGACGTGATGGTTATCAAAACAAAACATGATCAATTTGGCAAGCGCAGGAGACACAGCACGGAGGAGATTTGTCAATCAGGCTGCAGAATGCAATGCTGTACGGTGCAAAAAAAATCAGCGAAAAAGCGAGGCAGTGACGGATGAGCGGGACCACTGTGTGCTGTTTATTAATAAACAAAATATATTCCTATATGACAACATGCATAAAAGCAGAACGGTATTTGTACATCAGTGGGAAAATAGCGGTGGCTTGCTAGCTTTTTGTGCGGCTTCCTCGGTCAGTGAAAAATGTAAAAGAGAAATGAATGAACTTACCAGGTTGCCCGATCTCTTCACATTTCTTCCTCCAAGCTCGGTCCTTTATATTACTGTCTCGGTACACAAAGCAGCTGGTGTCGTACAGCTCCGGGTTGTTTGCTACGGCGTTGATTAGCCTTCCCTCCATTGAAGAATGAAGGGCTTTGGCTGGATCTGCCCCTTTGACCTAGGTTACAGCCACGTCACCAGGCTTCTGATTGGTTGTCGCGGCGCGATTTGACGCTGGAGTTCAGATTTTTCCAACTCAAGCGGTAGAGGCGAAACACGCGTATGCACAAAATGCAACACAAAAACTGACGCGCATGGTTTTTTTCGCGAGTCAAACGCACCAGACGCGGTACACTGACGCGCGTTTCACGCGTTTTGGCGTTTTCGCGACGCAAATCTGCTTCCGAATTTTCGCGGGACCCGCAATCGCGTGTCATCGCGCTTTTCCATTGACATTACATGTAAACCTGACGCTCTGGCCGCCTCTATCGCGTTTGTGTGAACACACCGTAAGAGCCGTTTCGTTTGCGACCGACACATCACTACCACACACACACACACACAGACAGACATGCGCCTCTCTTCTGCTGCTTCAAATAAACAGAAAAGTGACCCAGAAACAAATGCTTCCCAAAAGAGAACTACAAGTCGTATTGACAAAATTCTTTCACCGTGAGCGGCAGCAATGTCCAGTCTACCAAATTCTCAGTTTTCATGCCCGTGGAGTTTATTATATGGATGTGGTGACAGTGTAAAGACAGCCTGTACTTCTGATTTTCAGATGAACTTTCTGAGCCATTTTAACATTGGTCTCTATGGAAGAGTTGCATGGAGGAGGGTGTGCATTGGTGACATTTTTGAAAGAACCACAACATCTGTTATAATAACAATAACATTGGATGAAAGAGGGCAACGATGGCTACGTTTTGAGGGTAAAATGATGGCTGTAGACCGAACGCTGTGGACACAGCAGCAGTTTAAAGAGAAGATTTTAAGATTAATTTTTTCCCTCCCCCCACTCTAGCTGTTGAGCTGTCTCACTCTAACCTCCAACATTCTGTCCCATACACACCCATTATAAACTCTGAAACGGCTGAAAAAAAGGATGAAACTTAAACTGTATCTGAAGAAAAAGTATAATAGATATTGAA